>NC_137969.1:104326148-104575239 GCF_963924665.1 Micromys minutus
GTGGCCTATTGGCTCCCAGAGCTACGGGGACTCCACCGACTCTGTGCGTGGCCAGAGGCAAGGCAGTCAGATGTGGCTGGAGGACAGGAGCCTACACCCATGGTTCTAACTTTGCTCTCCGGAGAAGGAGGAAGTGAGGAGACAAGCTGCAGCCTGGGGACGATCAGAGAGTGAGTGTGTGAGAGCCAGTGTGTGAGAGCCCGTGTGTGTATCGGAGTGTCCAGTTCGGGAACCGAGTGCGTTGACAGTGTGTGTGTGGTCTGGTGGGGCACCGTGTGAGCACATCACTGAGTGGGAATGTGGGTGAGTTACCGAGTGAATTAGCGTAGCCTCTGTGTGTGGGTGTTTAAGATCCCTACTGCGTGTGAGCGTGGGGCCTCTACGGTGAGTGCTGGGAGTTCGGCTGGGTGGACTAGGGAGGGTGGTGATGCATTGAACTCTCCTAAACATTTCTGCTAATCTCTGGCTCCAGAGCACAGTGTGCCCACCGGCACCAACACGGGCACCATCCTGGCTTTCCTGGGTCACATAGTTGGTCTTAGAAACTGACAGTGGGCCATTCTGTGCTCCCCATCTGCCCTGAGGAAGCCTGTGTCCTGCCTTGGGTCTGCTATGGTGGGTGGAGGCCTAAGACATCTTGCTTTCAGCTCCTTCCTTTAGAACTAGGGCTTCGGTCTGAACCAAACGCCATTTTCTCTTGTTTTCCAGCACCTTCTAAACAACTCCACTTTCAATGATCTGGGCAAGACATTTTAATAGGTTGTTCTAGCCTCTGTTGGGCAATTCCAAAGCCCCGGAAGAAGCAGGTGCCTGATCATCAAATCCTGACAGCCTCATTGGGCAACAGTGTTGGGCAACAGGTAAGTGTTACCAGCTCCCCCTCACCCCGTTGCTCTGAAACGTCAGGTCAAGGTGGTTTCAGGAACTGTCTTCCTCTAATCCAGGCTCACCTTTGACCCTCCTAGAGCTGTTGATAAACTCCTTGAGCTCTAAGAACTGACTTTTGACTCTGTCTCCTTGTGTGGTGTATAGGTGTGATGTGAACTACCTGTAGTGGTCTGGACACTGGCTTCATCCCCCGGGAACATCAGGGTTTAAAAAGCTGTGGGAACAGGAAAGCGTGTTGTAAAAGGGAGCTGCTGCCCTTCAGCCAGCCTCTCAAGCCTCATGCCCTAGGAACTTCACACACTTTCACAGAATTACTTCTGTGTGTGGGGAGGTGGAGTGCTCCCAAACATACGTGTGTGTGTGTGTGTGTGTGTGTGTGTGTGTGTGTGTGTGTAGGCCAAGGATCATGTTTGTGTCTCCCTCTATATTTTGTGACAGGGTTTCTCACTCCTGGTCACTAAGCTGCCAGGATCCAGCTGTCTCTATGGCCCCACCCCTAGCACAGGGGTTACAGGGACAGTCACCACCACAGCCAGCTTTTAACACCAGTGCTGTGCCTCTGAACTCAGGGCCCCATGCTTGCATGGGATTCCCCACTGACTCCCCAGCCCCAGGATTACTTTTTAAAATGCAACTAAAGAAACAAAACAAAAAACTCACTCTTTAGATAAAACATTCCCTTTGCCATTCCCTCAAAACCTGTCTTGATAGGACCCAACTGGGTGTTGTGAAGTAGTATTTCCCACAGATCCTCAGCCTACACGGTCTGACTGAGGCTGACTGAGGCTGACTCTCTGAGAGTTGCTTTTAACGACTGTGCTGAGCTGAGCTGCTTTTCCCCAACAGGAAGCCCTTGGCTAGCCTCCTAGCAGAGCCCAGGGAGTTTGGCTGTGAAGATGGAATTGGGTAGAAGCTCCTCGACTCCCCAAGAAGAAGCCATTTCCCCTCTTGGGGTACTTGAGGCGGGGCCCAGAAGCTCCCCACTAGGGAAGTTTCAAGCACTTCCCATTGGGCCAGAAGGAGGGGCTCATGGCCGCTCAGCCTCTGCAGAGGACAGCTCCCTGGGGGAGCCAAGTGGGGCCATGAAGATCCCCAACAGGGACAGCGGAATTGA
Organism: Micromys minutus; assembly: GCF_963924665.1. Taxonomy (NCBI): domain Eukaryota; kingdom Metazoa; phylum Chordata; class Mammalia; order Rodentia; family Muridae; genus Micromys; species Micromys minutus. The sequence goes on from NC_137969.1 coordinate 104,328,151, forward strand.
GAGTCCATCCTCCAGTGTGGCCAGTGAGAACTTCCCCTGTGAAGAGGGCAGTGAGGGCTCCCCAAGCCCCGCCATCCTGGGGCTACACCCTGAGACAGCAGTGGACAACCGGATCCCACAGGACAATCCCCAGGAGGAGGAAGATAGTGGCGTGGGTGAGGACTCTGACCCCAAGGTCACCCCGTCTAGGCCTAAGGAGGATGTCCGCTTGACTCAGGTAAAGCCTTCCTTTTTCTACATCCAACATGGGGTACATGGGCAGTGCTAGAGATTTGTGGTGTGTAACACCCACACACTGTGCTCAGGAAGTGTACCCACTCACTTCACTTTACACAAGGGGACTCCTGGGATGGAGTCTACAAGAAAAGGCTTGGAAGGGCACCCTGATACCTTGAGTGTACTCATTCATAATAGCTGAATGTGGTCTCTTCCTCATTGGTGTGTGTGTGTGTGTGTGTGTGTGTGTGTGTGTGTGTGTGTCAGAGAGAGGGAAAGAGAGAATTCATTCTCCTTTAAAAGGTTGTAGAATTTACCATTAAAGCCGTGTTGGTCCCTTATCCTTTGCAGGGAAATTTGGAATTATTGATTCAATGTCCTTATTCATTGCTGTTGCTTCTTTCCCGGAGACTTGTATTTCTTCATGACTCGGGAGACTGAATAGCCACGTATTTCTGAAGATTCATTTTTTCTTCTAGGTTGTGCAGTTTGTTAGCACAACATAACTCATTCTCATTTTTTTTTCCACATCACAAGTTGTGCTAACACTCCCCCTTCCGTTTCTGACTTTAGAAACCAGTATCCTCTCTTTTTCTAAGGCCCCCTAGCTGAAGTCTGTGCATTTTCTTAAGCTTTTTTCAGAAGCCAACTTTGTCTCAGTTACTCTTTTGAAATTGTTTTTCCATTCTTTGTCTTTTATCTTAGATCTGATCTTTCTTCCTTCCTTCGCCTGGCCTAGCCTTGGGCTTAGTTAGCCTACCCTTGCTCTGCTAGTTTCTCACTATGTACTGTTAGGTTGTTTTAGGATTTTGTTTCTCTCTTATTATTAGTATTTTTTTAATCTGGTGCTGGAGATGGAACCCAGGGCCTTGTGTGTGGTGGATAACCACTGAGCTACATTCTCAGCAGTTTTTTTTTAATTTGACTTTTTATGTGTCTGAGTGTGAGCATGTTCACATGTGTGGGGGCATATACACACGTGAGGGTGCGAGGACAGGTGTGAGGAAGGACAGGTGTGTGTGTATACGTAGAGGCCCTAACGCTAGGCAACTTCCTGGACCACTCTCCACAAACAGTGCTTCTATTTGGCCAGTGTAGCTAACTAGTTTGCCCTGGGATCCTGTCTCTGCCTCCTGAGTACATTCCTATTAGTTTGCCTGTAGCTGTGGATTTTCTCCCATTTTCTGGCTTAATTCCATTGTGACAGAAAAAGATATTTTGAATAATTTCCACCCTTTTGACTTTGTTAAGACTGGTTTTATGCAGCAAGTGGTCAGTGTTCCTCACATGTTACACTGTTGCTGGGTGAGCAGTGTTCATCACATGTTACACTGTTGCTGGGTGAGCATTGTTCATCCCATGTTACACTGTTGCTGGGTGAGCTGTGTTCATCCCATGTTACACTGTTGCTGGGTGAGCATTGTTCATCCCATGTTACACTGTTGCTGGGTGAGCTGTGTTCATCCCATGTTACACTGTTGCTGGGTGAGCATTGTTTATCCCATGTTACACTGTTGCTGGGTGAGCTGTGTTCATTCCATGTTACACTGTTGCTGAGTGGTCAGTGTTCCTCACATGTTACACTGTTGCTGGGTGAGCTGTGTTCATCCCATGTTACACTGTTGCTGGGTGAGCTGTGTTCATCCCATGTTACACTGTTGGTGGGTGAGCTGTGGTCATTCCATGTTACACTGTTGCTGGGTGAGCAGTGTTCATCCCATGTTACACTGTTGCTGGGTGAGCTGTGTTCATCCCATGTTACACTGTTGGTGGGTGAGCTGTGTTCATCCCATGTTACACTGTTGCTGAGTGAGCATTGTTCATCCCATGTTACACTGTTGCTGGGTGAGGCCTTCTGTAAGGTTAACACTGCCTACTACACTGTTCTCCAAGGCATGGCTTTTCTTAATTCACCTTCTGTCTAGATGTTCTGACCACTACAGAAAGCTGGGTACTGAGGCTTCTAGCTATGGATCTGTTGCTGGTTAGTTCTCCATCCAGCAGTCACCGTTTATGTCACTTATTGCTATATTTTCTTGGTGACTTTTAAAATTATCTTACAATGCTCTTTGTAATTACTTTGGTTTTTTAAAAATGTGTGGGTTTTTTGTTTTTTTCTTTTTTTAAAAATCAGTGTGTGGAGGGGGTGGGACAGTCAGAGGACGACTTTGTGGAGGTTTCTTCCCCTCCACCATATAGGACTCAGGGATTAAAGTCAGGCCACCAGGTCTAGTGGCAAACACCCTATTTTGTTTGCTATAAAATAAGGCATTTTGGGGGAGGTGTTGCCATTCGCATGGAATATCTTCTGTCTTCTCCCGCTTCTATCCCTGTGTGTCCTGATTTGCAAAGACACAAAATGAGTCTCTTGTAAAGAACATATTTAAGATGGAGGAAGCCCGACACCACACACCTACAATCCTAGAATTAGAAGCTAAAGTTCACCCTCAGCTACACAGGAAGTTTGAGGCCTGCCGAAGTTTCAGGAGATCTGTCTCGCATAATTGTTTGCTCTCTTGCTTACTCTGATCAACTGGCCTGGATGGTGTGGGATGCGGTAGGAGGGAGGGAGGGAGAGAGAGAGACACTGACAGAGGGAGGCTGACTCACCTTATACCTCAGGCTGACCCGGAACTTGCCTCATAGCCTGGGTATCTCAGCTCAGTCCTCTGGCTGTGATTATGGTCAAGCACCACCACACCCAGCTTCAGCCTTGTTTGGTTTATTTAATCTGTGTGTGTGTGTTTTCTGAGGAGTTTAACATGATTGTATGTAGAGTCATTACTGAAGGAGGAGGACTGGCAGGTCACTCGCTCCTAAGGTTTCTGTCCGTCCCTTTCCCTCTTTCTCCACATGTGTTTCACTGATTTTTATAGTGACATAGGTTGACTCCTTCCAGTTTTCTTTTGTGCACGCATATTCGTAGATGCTTTATGTGCAGTGACCATTGTTGTTACTGAAACATTTTAAAGCTACATTTAAATCTACATTTGACTTGATGCTGGCAAAGCTCTGGCCTTCCTCCCCTCCTCCCCTTTGTGTTACTGATTGTCTCAAATTCGTCTGCCATTGAAGATAGATGTGAAGCTTCTCTTGTTATTTCTGAGACCGTGTAACCCACAATGACACCAAATGAATACTTCTCCTGCCTTAGGCTCTTAAGTGACAGGATTCCAAGCATGTGCTACCACACCCACACTCAGTTTATGAGGTCCTGGAACTGAACCTAGAGATTCCTGCACTCTAGGCAAGCATCCTACTAACACAGTCACATCTGCAGCCTGGGCCTGATGTTTCTAACTGAAGGACACCTTCTACCTTTCTCCCTCCCACCCAAAGATGTATTCACTGTTGGTATATGTGTGTCTGTGTTTGGGGGGAGGGGTTGCATGTCCCTGTACAAGCATAGATCAGGAGAAAACATCAGGTGTCCTTCTTTACCATTCTGGGTTTCTTCCTTTTAGTCAGTGTCTTAGTCAGTGTTTCTATTCCTGCACAAAACACCATGACCAAGAAGCAAGTTAGGGAGGAAAGGGTTTATTCAGCTCCCACTTCCACATTGCTGTTCATCACCAAAGGAAGTCAGGACAGGAACTCAACCAGGTCAGGAGATAGGAGCTGATACAAAGGCCATGGAGGGAGGTTACTGGCTTGTTTCCCCTGGCTTGCTCAGCTTGCTTTCTTATAGAACCCAGGTCTACCAGCCCAGGGATGTACCACCCACAATGGACTGGTCCTTCCCCTCTTGATCACTAATCAAGAAAATGCCTTACAGCTGGATCTCATGGAAGTATTTCCTCAAGGGAGGCTCCTTTCTCTAACTCCAGCTTGTGTCAAGTGGACATAAAACCAGCCAGTACAGTTAGGGTCTATTCCTGAACCTGGGACATATTTTCTCCATCAGGTTTAAAGCCAGCGATCCTCCTGTCTTCATCCCCTTTGGCTCTGTTACCTCTTTGGCAAGACACCTCTTTGAACATTTGTGCTGGTATCTGAACTTGGTCTTCATGGGAGCACAACAAGAACTCATAGCTGATGAACCATCTCTCTAGGCCCAGGACTCATTGTACCATTCTTTTTCCTTTAAGTATGGGTCTAGTAACTCCTTCAGCCTTTGCTTTAAAAAAAATTAATTCTTCAAAATTCTTATTTTATGTGTGTGAATACTTTGCCCACAATGTATGTATGGGCACCACACGCATACCTGGTGTCCACAGAAGTCAGAAGACAGTGTTACAAACGGTTGTAAGCCCGGGGTTATAAAACCCTGTTCTTTTCTACAAGAGGAGCAAGTGTTTCTGACTGCTCAGCCACCTGTCCCATCTCTTTCTAGAAAAATCTTAATTTCCCTGTCTTCGAAGCACAGTTTCACCTGATACTGTAGCCTCAGTTAACAATGTTTTTTCCCTCAGCAGACTTAATATCAGTCCATTCCTTCTGGAACATCTCTTGAGGAAGCGCCTGGTAATTTCATGGAAGCCCCTGGAAATGAGACAGGCTGTTTCTCTCTCTTTACAAATATGTTTCCTTTTTTAAAAATTTTATTTTATTTATATGAGCACACCGTAGCTGTCTTCAGACGCACCAGAAGAGGGCATCGGATCCCATCACAGATGGTTGTGAGCCACCATGTGGGTGCTGGGAATTGAACTCAGGACCTCTGGAAGAGCGGTCAGTGTTCTTAACCACTGAGCCATCTCTCTAGTCCCAGCCTGTTTCTCTTACATCACTCTCTTCCTTTTAATATTGCCTATGACATTTAGATATTTTTAGCATAGGGTGCCTGGGTGTACCCTCTCCTTTGTTATTGTCACAGGTTCTCTCTGTGTAGCCCAGGCTGGCTTCCACCTCACTACTCTCCCACCTCTGCCTCGTGATCACCAGGCTTATAAGCATGAACTAGGTAGCCGCCGGTTTCGTATTCTACTTGGAGTTCTTTGGGTTTCTTGAACTTGTGTGGTCATTTCTTTCCTGACATTGAGGAAGTCTTCAGTTATCATTTCTGCAAATGCTTTCTGTCTTTTACCTTCCGTGACTCTCATATAGAGATCTTGGTTTACCCAAAGGTGTCCTGAAAAGTCAACACTTTTAGAATCTTGATTCTTTTCTTTATTATTATTATTATTATTATTATTATTATTATTATTATTATTATTTATTTATTTATTTATTTTTTTTTTTGCTTTTCTCCACTGACTGATTTTAAGTGACTTCTTTGGGAGCTAGCGAGATGGCTTTTGAGTTAGGAGCACTGGTTGCTCTTGCAAAAGACCTGGAGTTCAGTTCCCATTACCCACAACCATAAGTAACTCCATTTCCAGGGGATATGACACCCTCTTTCTGGCCTCTTCAGGCATTAGGCACACATCTGGTACACATGTATGCATGCAGCCAAAACTTTTATATACATAAAATAAAAATGATTAAATTTCAAAAAAAAAAAAAAAAAAAAGAGGCAGGATGTGGCACTGAAGAGATGGTGTAGTGGTTAGAGCACTGGCTGCTCTTCCAGGGGACCTGGTTTGATTCCCAGCACCCACACAATAGCGAGCGCACACAGCCTTCTGTAACTCCAGTCCTGGGGAATCTAATGCCCTCTTGTGGCCGCCGTTGGCACTGCATGCACGGATGCACAGGCACAAGCAGGCAAGAGAAGAAAGATCACAGCAACTTTACTGGTCTGAACGGCTTCTCTTCAGGTTTGCTGGTTTTTTCGATCTTCTCTATGAGTTCCGCAGGCTATTCAACTCCAGAATGTCCACTTCATTCTTTTGAATGGTTTTGTTTTTATCCCTGTTGATGGTGTTCCTTGTTCTTACTCTAGTTCTTGATTTTTTTTTCTGAGCACCTCTATGACAAATATATGGGTTTTTCCCATTAGGAAATTCTTAGATCTTGTTGTATGTGCACAGGTACATAGGAACGTATGTGTGCCAGTGTATGGAGGCCATAGTACAACCTAATATCATCCCTTGGATACTATCCCTTGGGTTTTTTTGAGACAGTGTTTCTCACTGGGGTCTGGGTGGGCTGGCCAGAGAGCACCAAGGATCTACTTGTCTCTGTCTCCCCAGTACTTAAATTACAATAGCATGTCACCATGCCTGACTGTTTATGTAAGTGCTGAGGACTGAACTCAGGCTCCTGTGCTTATGTGACAAGGACTTTACTGACTGAGTCAACCCCCTTGAGCCCCAGATCTGGCTGTCTTTTTTAAAGATTTGTTTTTATGTCTGTTAGTATTACATCTGCACATACACCTGCAAGCCAGAAGAGGGCATCAGAGCACATTACAGATGGTTGTGAGCCACTATGCGTTTGCTGGGTCCTGAACTCACAAATTCTGCAAGAGCAACTAGTGTCCTCAACTGCTGAGCCATCTCTCCAGCCCCCAAATCTGTTTCTTTAGGGTCAAGTTTGGGAGTTGCCTTCTTCCTCTGATTGGACCACATTCTGCCTCTGTGTATGGTTTATATGTTTTGTTTCTTGCTTTTAGTTTTGGCTGAGTGGGTGTGCTAGCTTTAGGCAGCGAAAGCCTTTACCCATTGGCACAACTGGAGATCTCGGAGCATCTGTCTGCGGAACTAGATGTCTAATGCTTTTGCTTTCAGTGGCTTTCCTACTCTGGTTCTAGTTTCTTCTGCTCTCTATCCATGGAAGATAGAGTCCACAGTCCCAGATCCCTGTGGGTAGACCTCTGAGGAACCAGACATATCAGGGCCTGGCTGAACTTTCTGTTTCTGCCCTGCAAGCCTAGTAGTTCTAGTGTGGGAAGGACCTTGGTATCGTCGGAAGAGCTTGGTGTGGGAGGAGCTTGGCGTGGGAGGAGCTTGGTGAGGGAGGAGCTTGGTTAGGGAGGAGCTTGGTGAGAGAGGAGCTTGGTTATGGAGGAGCTTGGTTATGGAGGAGCTTGGTGAGGGAGGAGCCTGGCGTGGGAGGAGCTTGGTGAGGGAGGAGCTTGATGTGGGAGGATCTCTGGTGTGGGGGGAGCTTGGTATGGGAGGAGCTTGGTGAGGGAGGAGCTTGGTGAGGGAGGAGCTTGGTGTGGGAGGAGCTTGGTGAGAGAGGAGCTTGGTGAGGGAGGAGCTTGGCGTGGGAGGAGCTTGGTGAGGGAGGAGCTCTGGTGTGGGGGGAGCACAGGTATTTTGTTATCTGCCAAACAACTGGACTAAGACAGGCATCTCCCACTTTCCCCTGGGATGCCATTCTTGGACTATATTTGTAGGTACTGTGGCTGCTCAGTTTGTGTCTACAGTCCTCATACATGATCTTATCTATATATTGTTCTGTGTCTCTGTGGAGGATCTACAGCTTGTTGGCCTAATGTCTTGTTGATGTCACTTTACAATAGTGTGTGTGTGTGTGTGTGTGTGTGTGTGTGTGTGTGTATTATTGATACTGGTGATAAAACCCCAGGTTTGCGCATGGTAGGCAAACTTTCTTCCATTGAGCTGTGCAATAGATTCTGCTGTGGTTATTTTGGCTGCTCGCTAGTTGGAGGTCCAGAAACATAAGAGTTCCATCTAGACTGTAGTAGCTTTCAGGAGATGGGCAGAAACTGTTGTGCTTTTCATAAAACCACCCTTGGAAATAGCATCTAGGAGAACCAAGTACCACATCTGAAAACCAGGAGCCTCCTTCTGCTCTCTCTGTCCCGTGGGCATCCTGATATACCGTGAGTAGCCTTGTTCGGAGCACCTGTCCAATGACATGTCTTCTCTTCTCTCCTCAGTGCTCTGACCCACAGAAGCTGCTCCACATTGCCCAGGAGCTCCTGCACACAGAGGAAGCCTACGTGAAGCGGCTGCACCTGCTGGACCAGGTAATCCAGAGGCTGGGAATCCCGTTCTCCTCACACTGAGTTCAAACCACCCGTCGCTGCACACAGCTTGGGTATTACGCTTAGATTCCGAATGACAAATACCAACATTCTGATGAAGTGAAGTCTGGCCTGGAAGCATGTTGGCCTCAGTGCTCACAGCTCTGGGGCAGAAGCTCCATATGTTCACTTCATGGTGGAGGCAGCTTTTGAACACGTGAATGGATGCTGGGGTCGGGAGAAGATGTCTAAGTCTGTCAAGTGGTTGCCTTAAATGCACAAGGGCCTGAGTGTGAATCTTATAACTCATCTAAACATGCAAATAATGGTGGGCAATGCTTGTAATCTCAGCTTTGGGGAGGTGGAGATAGATACCTGAAGCTTGCTGTCCAGACAGCCCTGTCTTCTCTCTTGTCTTACCTACTCTGCAAGATTAAGGTTCAATGGAAAGACAAAACAAAACAAAACAAAAAAACCCAAAACCCAAACAAACCAAAAAGCCCTAAAATGAATGGTACCCGAGGAAGGCACCTGAAATTGCCCTCTAGCCTCCATAGTCAAGTACACAGTCATGTGCACAGTGCACACATAAAACATCCATGGCTGGGCCAGCGGTGCTATACATCCCTGCCCAGGAAGGAATGGGAAGCTCCTTAACACAGAAAACAGCACCAGGAAAACCAGGCCTGCTGAGGGGAGTGGCTCCTGCCTGCCCCTAACAAGCCAGGGACAGTCCCCTTCCACTCTGAGGAGGTGATTCAGAAAGACATCTCTCCCCAACCCGCAGGCATTGCTCCTGCCTCAGCCCTGATCCTCAGCTGCAGGCAGGTTTTGAGTAAGGCTTAAAGCTGGAGGATTCTAGCTCTGATGTTCACTAAGAAAACCTAAGTGGGGTGAGAGAGACGTAGGTAAGAGGGTGTGCCAGGGTCACTGTTGCTGTGGTGGAATACCATGACCAAAAGCAAATTGGGATTGGAAGGGTTTATTCAGTTTACACTTCCACATCATAGTCCATCGCTGAAGGAAGTCAGGACAGAAACTCACATGGGGCAGAAACCTGGAGGCAGAAGCTGATGCAGAGACCCTGGAGGGGTGCTGCTTACTGGCTTGCTCCTCATGGGTCACTTAGCCTGCTTTCTTAGAGCACCCTGGACCATCGACCCAGGGATGGCATCACCCCCAGTGCTCTGGGCCCTCCCCCACAAATCACTAGTTAAGAAAATAACTTACAACAGGATCTTATGGAGTTATTTTCTCAACTGAAGTTCTCCCCTTCACTGAAACTAGTCAACACCGACAGCCCAGTATTTTCTGTGTAAACCTGAAGACTTGTGTTTGAATCCCAGGACCCATGTAAATCATGCACACTTGGGGGCTGGAGCAATGGCTCCACTGTTGAAAGCACTGGCTGATCTTCAGAGGATCTGTCTGGCTTTGGGATCTGGGTTTCTAGTACTGATGTAGGGCTTTATAACAATATGTAACCCCAGTTCCAGAGGCTTTGAAGTACAAGGCACACAATTGGGACACAGACATAACTCAGACAAAGCACTCCTCAGCATAAAGAGATCCTTTAAAAGTGCATACCTGCACCCCAGCACTGTGGAGATTCGAGACAGAGGGGCTGCTGGGATTCGCTGGTTGCTAACCTAGCTCTAGACCCCTGCCTTGAGAGAATGTGGTGGGTAGTGACAGCCAGACACTGATGTCTTCCTCTGGCCTCTGCACACACATACACAGGTGTGTGCACCACACACACACACACACACACACACACACACACATACTACACAGACACACACCACATACACTCCTATAAAAATAAAACTATACACACAGGTGTATGTGCTACACACATACCACACACAGTCACACACACTCTCTCTTTCACACACCACACACACACACATACACACCACACACTCACACACCACACACACTCCTACATACACATAAAACTATACAACACAGGTGTATGCATTACATACACATATACCACAAACACACATACACACACAGGTGTATACATTACACACACATACACCACATCCATTCACACATGCCACACATTGACACACAGACACTACACAGACACCACACACACACACACACACACACACACACACACACATATTCTAAAGTAAAATACAAATTTTAAATTAAAATGGAAAGGAGCCCAAGAACCCATTATGTGGCAGGTGTCGGAGCTGCCCATACTCAAAGGCCATTGTGGGGTTTCTCTGTGCTCAGGTTTTCTGTACCAAGCTGACAGAAGCAGGGATCCCTCCGGAAGTCACCACTGGCGTCTTCTCTAACATCTCTTCCATCTACCGCTTCCATGGGCAGTTCCTCCTGCCTGAGTTGCAGAAGAGGATCACAGAGGAGTGGTAAGTGTGGTCCAGGGACCACAGGGCCCTAACCCTGGAGTTCATCTGCCTGGAAGCCTGGCAGGTTCTTGTGGGTGGGCTCTGTCTCCTGGAGGACTGGTCCTCAGCCATGTCCAGTAACATGCTGTTTTCTACGGTGAACGAGCTCAGAGAGGGTAACCAATGTGTTTGGCACCGTAGCACGAGGCATTAGCACCGTACCACCTAAATCGTTCATCCGGTGACCGTGCTTGTCCACACAGGGATACAAAGCCTCGTCTTGGAGACATCCTGCAGAAACTGGCCCCATTCCTGAAGATGTATGGCGAGTATGTCAAGAACTTTGACAGAGCAATGGGGCTGGTGAGCACGTGGACCCAGCGTTCTCCGCAGTTTAAGGATGTCATCCACACCATCCAGGTAGTGTGGCATGCACTTTTTTTTTTTTTTTTAAACTTCAAAAGGTTGGGGCTTTTTTGTTGTTTTTGTTTGTTTGTTTGTATTAAGATAGTGTCTTAGTTTGGGTCTTATTGCTGTGAAAAGGCACCACAACCAAGGCAACTCTTATAAAAGAAAACATTTAATTAAGGCTAGGTTACAGTTGCAGAAGTTTAGTCCATTATTGGCAAGGCAGGAAGCTTGGCAGCATGCAGGCAGACATGGTGCTAGAGGAGGAGCTGAGAGTTCTACATCTTGATCTGAAGGCAGCCATACTGGGCGGAGACAGAGCACAGGAAGAGACCTCCAAAGTCCACCCACACAGTGACACACTTCCTCCAACAAGGCTACACCTCCTCCAATAAGGCTGCAACTCTTTTTATTGTTATTATTATTATTTTTAAAATTTTTAATATTTTTTTTACGATTTATTTATTTCATGTATGTAAGTACATGGTAGCTGTCTTTGGACATATCAGAAGAAGCCATCGGATCTCATTACAGATGGTTGTGAGCCACTATGTGGTTGCTGAGAATTGAACTCAGGACCTCTGGAAGAGCAGCCAGTGCTCTTAACCACGTAGCCATCTCTCCAGCCCCAAGGTCACACCTCTTAATAGTAGCACTTCCCATAGAACAAGCATATTCAAACTACCACAGACAGGGTCTCAGGCTAGGCCTTTAATCGCTACACTCAGGAGACAGAGGCAAGCAAATCTTTGTGAGTTTGAGGCCAGGACAGTCTATATAGCAAGTTCCAGGCCAGAGAACACTACATAGTAAGACCATGTCCAAACAAAACAAACAGCAAAACCAAAAAATCCACCACCACTACAATAACAATAAAACAAAGGCTCTAGATCTAGCTGGCTTTGAACTTCCTATGTAGCCAAGGATGACCTTGAACTTCAAATTCTCCTGCCTCTATCTTCTGAGAGCTAGTATCATAAAAAGTGTGTACCTGCATGCCCAGTTTATACAGCACTGGGCATTACAAGCCTGCGTCAGCACACCTGGTGTTTTCTATATGGATTTTGGGGTTGAGTTCAGTAACTCATGCTTGAGCAGCTATACTGTCCCTTTTTCCAGTCCTCTGGAGACACTGTGACACTAAAGTCTCACATAAGCATGAGTACAAGGCTCATCTGTGCTGTGGAGAGCCACAGACATCCCTCCAGAAAGCAAGGCAGAGTTCAGCCTGAGCACAGGCCACTGTTTCTGTTAACACAGAGCAGACCAGGCTCTCAGGTCCAGCAGGTCCTCAGGTGACAAGCCACCCCTGGAATTGGGATGACAGTTGTGTGCATTGGCTGCCTCAGCACTATGCTGTCCCTGAACAGTGGGTACCGCCTAATAAACACAACCAAGGTTCTGCCCCTTGGCCTCACCACAGTTCAGCCATTCTCTGCAAAGACCTGATCTGTGTCTACTGACTTCTTATACCTGGAGGGTGGAATTTGGGGGCAGGTTCACAGTGCACAGGATGGCCCACAACAGAAAATTCTCCTTAGCAAATGTCCCTGGCCAAGACCAAGAAGCCTAGACCTGGATAAGATGGGATCAAATGACCATCAAATTTTACTTGGTCTCTAGAGGATTATTGTGCTTAATCCAAAGCGTATTTTAAATTATAAGCCTTCGAGAAATCCATTTACCAAGGGTTTGTAAGCCTAGAGAAAAGAGCCAAGAACCTAGTTTGGATCTCTAACACAAGGTAAAGGCAGGCGTGGTGGCAAGTGTCTGAACCCTAGTACGTGGGGTTGAGGGTAGGTGTCTTAGCTAGGGTTTTATTGCTGTGAACAGACACCATGACCAATGCAAGTTTTATAAAGGACATTTAATTGAGGCAAGTTTACAGGTTCAGAGGTTCAGTCCATTATCATCAAGGTGAGAACGTGGCAGTGTCCAGGCAAGCATGGTGCAGGTGGAGCTAAGAGTTCTACATCTTCATCCAAAGGAAACCAGGAGCAGACTAAGCATCCTCAGGCAGCTAAGAGGAGTGTCTCCAAGACCACACCCAGAGTGACACACTTCCTCCAACAAGGCCACACCTTCTAATAGTGCCATTCCCTGGGCTAAACATATGCAAACCATCACAGTAGGGTCACAGTGACTGGTTGTTCTGGGTCTGATAAGCAAGCCTAGAGGAGAACTAGTTTCAGCCAGAGTTATGCATGCATATAGCATACCCAGGAATGACCACACAAAGACAAAACTTACAGATGTTACATTCTGTCCTGTTTCCTTTTATCTGTAAGCACATATGATGCCATTGTCTTTTGTAACACATCTGCAGACACTGAAGTCTTCATCACTAAGCGTGAGGGAGAATATCTCCCACACACCCACGTGGTGACTGAAATCAAGAACCCCCACGCGGCTTGTCACAGCACCATCTCCTCACAGACCACACAGTTGCCAGCTATCCCAATGATGCACTTGAAATTTTCCTTTGCCCTCTTCTCTTTGTGGTTCCTAAGCCAAACTAGGACACAGGCTGTTCTCATTATCAGGATGAGTCCTTCTCTCTAGGACAGTCTCTGCCCTTGTCCTCTTGAGGGAATGGGCTACCCCTTGGTTTTGGGGCTTATCTGTTTAGCTGTGATTCGATTTAGGCTGTGCCTCTGTGTGAGTTTCACTGGAGCAAAGCCTTTTTCTTCCTTGACTCTATTCTTAAGTTTCTAGCAGGGAGATGCTTTGAAGCCCTGGGGATAACCATCCCACGTGTTCCCTTTATTCTTGCTTGAAACAATTTGTGTTAGGTGCATACATATGTGTGCGTGTGCTCATATCTGTGTATGTGCATGTCAAGGTCAGAGGTCAGTGTTGACCTCCACCTCTACCAGTGTTCCCCAGCACTGGGACGGCAAGTGAGCACCAGACATGCAAGAGCTTTGTTTTAGTCTTATGTGTATGAGTGTTTTGCCTCCATGTATGTCTATGAACTGTGTGCATGTCTGGTGCCCCAGGAGGTCAGAAGAGGACATCAGAAACTCTGAAACTAGAGTTTCCCATGGTGGCTAGTCATGTAGTTGCTAGAATTAAGCTTTAAGTGTTCTTAACCTTTGAGCCATCTTTCCAGAACCAACACTCAGATTTTATTTTTTAACTTAAGTACAACATTAATTAAAAAAAAAAAAAGCCAGGGGTGGTGGTGCATGCCTTCAATCCCAACACTTGGAGGGCAGAGGGAGGCTGATCTCTGTGAGTTCAAGCCTGGTCTATGAATTAAGTCCAGGTCAGTCGGGGCTCTGTTAAACAGAGAAACTGTCTGGAAAACCAAAAATTCAAAAACGGAAAACAAAACAAAAACCTCATCATTTAGGGGCTGACAAGATGGCTTGGTGGGCAAAGTGCTTCAGTGTAAACACAAGAACCTGAGTTCAAATCCCCAGACCCTGTTGGATCCTAGACAGTTCTGGGTCCACCTCCAGTTTTGTTCTGGGGCCCGAGGAAGGTGTGGGTGGCTGGGGCCCTGAAGTTGCTAGGGGCAGAGCCGCAGATAGTGGGAGAAACAGCAGGCTGTCTCAGCTGTCAGCATGGCAGAGGCAGAAGAGCCAGGCAGCATGGCGGAGAGCCCAAGGTGAGCGCAGAGGTAACAGATTGCTAGCAGCCCTCACAGGTGAGCTTGTGTGCAGGATGAAGGATGTGAACTGTCTGCCGCAAGAAGGTGCCGGAGTGTTGGCAAGAGGGGAGCTGGAATCTAGAGGGGGAGGAGGCATAGAGAGCAAACGGGGGTAGGGTTGCAGCAGCCACCTACTCTCTCTGCCATTAATCATGCAGGGACTCTGCAGAAGGGCACCCAGCCTAGGAGGGGTAGGACTCTCAACGACCCTCATGAGGAGAGGCATTATCCTGGGATTTGTTGTCTTCAACCCAAGCCTGCCCACCCAGAGAGTTGCAGTTCCTCCCTCATTAGGCACCTTTGAGCCTCAGTTTCCCTAGCTATAAGATGTGGTCTATGCCAATCGTGTCTTGAAAATCAGGAAGCTCCAGGCAGCCTCCGGGGACTGTGGTGGCCAGTCCCAGGGACGAGACCCTATGGTGACCCTGTGTGTGCTCTCTGTCTGCCCAGAAGCAGGAGGTGTGTGGGAACCTGACACTGCAGCACCACATGCTGGAGCCTGTGCAGAGGGTCCCCCGCTATGAGCTGCTGCTCAAGGACTACTTAAAGAGGCTCCCCAGGGATGCCCCAGACCGGAAGGATGCTGAGAGTAAGTGAAGGTGGCCTAATGGCTGAGGGGGGTGGTCTCTGAAGGAGACTGAGAACCCTGGGCTGAGACACACAGAGGAAGGCAGAGGGAAGAGGGACAGAGACAGAGAGACTCATAACTAGGATAGTGATATAGTCTTTTCCCGTCACATGGAAGGATGCTATCTGGGAAGGCTCTGCCAAACACTGGTTCCACCCAGAGCTTAGGCCCAGCATTGGGCCCCTCAGTGAGGGCGTTCCTATTTCAGGAGTCATGACCAGTGTAATTGGTGGGCAGCACAGAGTGGGTACTGTGTAAGAGAATGGGGGGGGTCTCACTTGGCATTGGCCCCAGCAGGCTTAGCAAATGGCACAGTCTGGGCATGCCGAGAAAGGCCAAATGCAGGAACAAGGTCTCCCACTGGAAGCCATGACATCATCGGTGCCAGCCTATCCTGTAAGAACTTGAGGCATTAGCACATGCCCAGGCTCACTCAGTTCTCCTCACGCAGGGTCCCTGGAACTCATCTCCACAGCTGCTGACCACTCCAACGCCGCCATTAGGAAGATGGTGAGTTCAGATTGCTGTAGGGAAGCAAAGAATATGCAGGGAGAGTGAGGTGGTGGGCCATATAAGCAAGTGCCTTCACCCCTGATTCCCGGTGGGCCCCATCAGTGAGCACATATATACCAGTCTCCCCAGGACATGCCAGGAGCATATCCCAGTACTACCTAGTAATAACAAGGGCATGCTCAGTCTCTCTGTGTACAAACCAGGTAGGTATATGCACACCTTCCCAATGCAAGCCAGATGCATTCCCCACCTCCCCGGGACATACCATGATGACATCTGACTCCTTTATATACCTGCCAGCTCCTGCAAGGACATGGGTTCTTTCTCACCCTCCAGGGTCCCAGACTCGGTTCTAGTTTGAATAGTGTTGGATTCTAACTAAGAGCTGGGGCATGAGCTGCCAACCTTGTCCCCATTGTACCTTTGGGCATTGTGATTCCCCAACCAAGCCTGGGGAAAGTAACACGTAGATTGGCCTAGTCTGGGTTATAGTGACTCAACCAACTCCTGCATGCCTGTTTCCTTGTTTGTAAATTGGGGATAACCATGCCACTTACTTCATAAGAGTATAAGAATTAAATAATTAAAATATGAATAGTGTAGAAGAGCCCCTGACACATAGCAACAGAAGTTTGTGATTTATTAGTTTCCGAATGATGAGCTTCTTCTAGTCACCCTTTAATACCCAGCTCAAATGTCACCCTGTGTTTTCCTCCTTTTTCACTGGCAGTCATTTCATTGCTATTGTGGACTCAGTCATAGTTGCAGAGCATGCCTTTGCTCACCTCTGGATCCATGGCAATTCCCTGGGTCTTGTGTCTTTTGCAGGAGAAAATGCACAAGCTCTTAGAGGTGTATGAACAGCTGGGTGGGGAGGAGGACATCGTTAACCCAGCCAATGAGCTGATCAAGGAGGGAAACATCCAGAAGTTATCAGCCAAGAACGGCACCACTCAGGACCGACACCTCTTCTTGGTGAGCCAGGCTGCCGTCCCAGGCACAGAACTCCCTCATCTGCCTTCTCATACCCTGGATAGTACTGGAAAGACTCAGAAGCATAGTGAGGAGGTTCTTCTGTAGCCTCTTGCAGATAGGGTTTTTTTTTTGGGGGGGTGTATCTCTTGCTAATGGCTCTGTCCTGGTTTCTGCAAGCATCTTATATTTATATTCTTGTATCCAGCATTTCGATTCTTTCTCATTTACCTTGCTAACAATTAAGGAGTAACCCAGCAACCAAAATATAAAGAATTGTAGCCAAACATCAAGATCTCAACTGTCCCAGAACCAAGCTCTGGTTTAGAGGGAGGGGAAAGACAGGAAGGAATTATAGTGAGGAATCCATCCAAGTACCTTACATACAGGAAGAGACACAATGTTTTTCTTTTCTTTTTGTTTTTTTTTAAGATTTTATTTATTTTTTATATGATGAGTATACTGTAGCGTCTTCAGACACACCAGAAGAGGGCACTGGATCCCATTACAGATGGTTGTGAGCCATCATGTGGTTGATGGGATTTGAACTCAAGACCTCTGGAAGAGCAGTCAGTGCTCTTAACCACAGAGCCACCTCTCTAACCTCCACAGTTCTTTTTTTATAGCTACTTCTCTTCTTCCCCTACCTCCTTGTTCTTTTCCTTCTTCCTCTTCTTTCTGTTCTTGGTTCTTCCCAAGGCCTTACATTTGCTAGGCAAATACCCTACCACTGGCTTACATTCATAGCCCAGCATCTATTCTTGAATAAGTAGCTATCTTTGCAAGTTTCTTTCCCCCTCCCCATCCACACACTCAGGATATGTTTATTTATCTCATTTATTTTTTATTTATATGAGTACATTGTCTCTGTCTTCAGACACATCAGAAGGGGGCATCAGATCCCATTATAGATGATTGTGAAACACCATGTGGTTGCTGGGAATTGAACTCAGGACCTCTGGAAGAGTAGTCAGTGCTCTAAACTACTAAGCCATCTCTCCGGTTACAAGTTTCCTTTTTTTTACCTAGGACATACCTAACCATTGTTTCTTGGCTGAATAATAGCTCTGGTTATGTGTTTCATCTTGTGGAATGGGCCTTAAACCCAGTCAAAAGTGATTGGTCACTCCCTTGACATTCATGCCTTTATTGTACCAGCAGGTGTATGTTGCTGAGCCAGTTGTTATGGTAGCTTAAAGGTTCACATGTGGGTATGATTTATGCTCCTGTCTCTCCTTTGGTAAAGTGTATAGCATCTTTCAGCAATATAGAAGCTATCCAGTGGGGTTGAAGCTTCCAGGTTAGTTCTGACTTGATTTCTCCATGTTCCATATGGAGACTAAGTATGTGGTGTTTGCAGCAGTAGCATCTTATCACCAAGTTCTGGAGGGTAACCAAGAGCATTAGCAGTGACTTGTACTATTTGGTGTATATTGGACCTCAATGGCCAACAACTCCAAAAGATGTAACCCTTTCTGGAACTGGGATTTTGTTAGTCTCTGGTATTTAGTGGGACCATTGCTGTCCATTATAGGCTCAGAATGTGCCTCTTGAGTGTTGTGCTTGAAGGCGTGTGCACAACTTTTAAAAATTATATTTTACTTTATGACATTAAGTAAAGATTATATGGGTCCCTTGTGAGGGGCTCCCTGTGACACCACTCCCCATGATATCTTTCTTACAGTTCAACAACGTGATGCTCTACTGTGTACCCAAACTAAGGCTCATGGGCCAGAAGTTCAGTGTACGGGAGAAAATGGACATCTCTGATCTCCAGGTGGGTGGGTTCCTCACTTCCCCTCTTATGCCTTGGAAGGGGTAAAATCAGTGATAACTTTGATGGTCATCTCTGTGGCTCAAAGGTTTCTGAGACAGCATCTTGGTCCTGGTATACTATCCTTGAATGGGCAGTGTTCCCATGGTCTTGGATTATACTTTCTGCCAGGTCCCTGATGACCTCAGGTTGAAGGGAACAGGAGACTGGGACTAAAGTTCACAGCCATGGTGGTCACGTAGACACAAGGTAGGCTGTCACGTGGTGAGGACAGGACTCAAGACCCAATTATAGGTCTAGAAGTGAAACTCAGGTCATTAATTTAGAATGGAGTGTGGGCCTACTTGTCTGGCATTGTGGTTTTGTGCTGATAGAAAAGGGTTAAATCTGAGAGCCTATAAGGATATGACACTACTCCATCAATTCTGTCTGAGTGCACACCTTTAAACTCACCATGCAACTGCCCATGTGGGCTCAAGCACCTGCTGAGGGACAGAGTCAAGCATCTCATAAGATCTTCATCCCTCCCAAGGGGTATGGCTGTGCTGAGAGGCAAAGCCCTGCATGCTGGAAGGGAAAGGCTGAGCCAGGGCTACCTGGGGACAGCCAATGAAGCAGGCCTAATGGGCAGGTGCATTTGCAAAGCAGCAGTCTAAACTCAGAGCCCAAGGCCCAGCTCTGTATGGGCAAGACTCTGCTCTTCTCCTGAGCCTCAGTATCCCCACATTATAGGTCTGGGAGTCTGTGGAGTCACTCTGATACTTCCACAGGATAATAAACAAACAAACAAACAAATTAATAAATAAATACCGCTGATTCGCAGAGCTCAGGTGTGTGTTAAAGAACAGTTAACATGGTGACTTGTATTCATTTGCTCTGTTCTGTGCTCTCGTTCTACAGGTGCAAGATAGTGTGAAACCAAATGCTGCCCGCACGTTCATCATAACAGGAAGAAAAAGGTCCCTGGAGCTTCAGACTCGGTATGGCACTAGCAGCTGCAGCTGCAGGGACATACTTGACCTGCGATGGTAGTGGATAGTTTCTTTTACTGAATGCAACAACCTTTCAGTACATCTGGCACGTATGCGTGCATGCACGCACGCCTGTGGTGCATGCACGTGCGTTTAAACCAAAGATGGGAAGATGTGTCAGTGGGTAAAGTGCTTGGAACATGGCATGAGGAGCTGAGTTCAGATCCCCAGCACTCACAGAAGAAGCCAGACACAGCGGTGTGTTGTGTTGTCACCCCGGTGCTGTGGAGGTGGAGCCAGGCCGATCCCTGAGGCTTGCTCTCTGCTACCCTAGTAGAACTAATGAGCTCCAAGTTCAGTAAGAAGTCCTGTATCAAAAAGCGAGGTGAATGGCGATTGAAGAAGACACATAATATTGACCTCTGTCCTCTACACAGGTGTGCACACATGAACATGTATACACACACGCTCAAACAGATGGACCATTACACATAGCATGTGTCTTGGTTAGGGTTTCTGTTGCAGTAGCAAAATGCTATGACTGAGACCAACTTAGGGAGAAAGGGCTCATTTCACTTACACCTCCAGGTCACGTCCACCACTGAAGGAAGTCAGGGCAGGAACCTGGAAGCAGGAACTGAAATCATGGAACCTGATTACTGCCTTGCTCCCCATGGCTTGCTCAGCCTGCTTTCTTATACGACCCAGGACAGCCTGCCAAGGGGTGGTATCACTCACAGTATACTGGCTCCTGACACATCAGTCATTAATCAAGAAAATGTCCCATAGACTTGCCTACAGGGCCCATCTGATGGAGACACTCTCCCAACCAGTGTTCCTCTTCCTTAGATAATTTCCTGTGTGTCAGTGTAAAACGTAACAAAACAAAAATAATCAACAGACACCAGATCTTCACCTTGCTGTTCTCAGTCAATGTGTCAGGATTCATCCAGTAATCTCACTTATTTCCCAGACCAGCCTGATCCCTGCCAATATTATTAACTGGCACCGATGAGATGGCTTTGTAGGCAGAAGAAACCTACTAAGGTGCCAAACCTGGTATCTTGAGTTTCATCCTTTGGTGGCACTGGCAGCATAGAAAGAAAAAGTCAGCTCCTGGGGGTTGCCCTCTGACCTCTGTAGGTACCACTTACACCCATACATATACACAAAAATAAATTAAATAAACTATAATTTTTTTTTAGATCAACAGGAGCTGAGTGTGATGATACATGCCTTTAATCCTAGCACTTAGGAGCCAGACGTAGGAAGGTCTTTAAGTTCATGACAAGCCTGGTCTACAGTGTGAGTTCCAGGATGGCCAGGGTTACCTAGAGAGACCCTGTCTGGAAAACCATCACAGGGTCCCACACTGACAGCCGGAGTCTCATTTCTGCAGACTGCTATGAACAGTCCCCATACTTAGGCTTTTGTGCGTGTGTACACAGAGGCTTTTTTGCTGCCCCTGTGAGATGTACTTCTTCAGGGAGCTGCTCTATCAGCTCACATTATCCTGTAAGCTTGAACTCTCATTGGCTGTGTGTAGGAATGTCTGTCACACTCCACCTGTGAAGCGAGAGCTTTGCACCTACTAGGGCTGGGGTGATGCTGGTCTGCAAGATGAGCCTGGCTGAAATCGGGCCACGCATGTTCTAAACACCGAAACCACCTCTCCAGCCTGGAGTTGCAGTTACAAGACAGTGTGTGGCCGGGGAGGAACACAGAGAGTATCCAAGGATGGACTGCTGAGATACTGATTTTGTCTTTGTAGGACAGAAGAAGAGAAGAAAGAGTGGATTCAGGTAGAGCTTCTCAAGCTCGGTCTCTCTGTCTGTTCCTCCTGTGGATCAAATCCAGAGTCTGGGGCCTGTTCAGCAAGTTCCCTGCCACTGAGCTACCTGGACAGCTCTTGTGTTTTTGAGATATGGGTTTTGCTAGCAACCGACACAGGCCTCAAGCCCTCAACCCTCCTGCCTTGGTTTCCTGGAGGCTGGGATTCAGATTTGCATCACTAAGTATGGCTTACATCCTTTTGTTATTATACTACGGCCATTTCATATGGACCACATGACCCGGAAACTCTTCCCTAGTCACTTCCCATCTTCACATCTCAAGGGTGGCAGTAACCATGGGTGCCTTCATACAGGCTTTCAGGTTCCACAAGCCTTTCAGTACAATTACTTGTTAGAGTCCCTTCTCCACAAGTAAGGAAAAGGAAAGGGCCATGAGGGGCCTTGAGCCAAGTGTTGTCTTTCTGGAACCAGTCTCTTTGGTCTTGTTGGATCCAAGGCAGAGAGTTGGACTAAATAAAATGGCCAGGGGTGCTCTGTGGACACCTGAATTCTGAGCTCTCGGTGTCCTTCCCCGGCTCTCTGACAGCCCTGTGGCTTTGCTGTGTGTCCAGGTTATTCAGGCCACTGTGGAGAAGCACAGACAGAAGAGTGAGACCTTCAGGGCCTTCAGCGGTGCCTGTGGCCAGGATGAGGAGCCCAGCCTGTCTCCAGACCAGCCTGTGAGTCAGCAGCCTGGGACAGGGGGAAGTGGGGGTCAGCTGTTGGCCAGAAAGAGAGGCCTAGGGGTGTGATGCAGACAGCTTGCACATAGTTCCCTGCTGGCCCTGTACTGACCTCCGCTGGCACCCGACAGATCTGCTGCCTTGCAGGTTAGCATCCATGTAGAGGAAGCGTTCCTTTTGGGCTGTTTTGTCATCTCTGTTCCTCCAGCAGGGCAGCCATGAGCATCAAGGGACCTTATTTTCTTCCTACAGAACCTGAGATACTTCTTCAGGTCATGGCACCCTTCTGACACTCCACTTTGAACAGCAAGTGGCTGTCTTTTTGTGACTACATTTTTCTCCCTAAATGCCCTCTGCCAGGAGTACCAGGGGTAGGGCTGTTTTATTCTGCATCCCCTGTGGAGTCACCCCAGAGCTATAAGAAGACACAGTTGTGACAGGAACTAGGGGTGTGTCCCCTCTTCCCCATCCCTGCCACACACACTCCTTCCACCTTTACTGGATGCTTTGTCCACACTCATCATCACACTCAGCAGGTGCACCTGGAGGGAACAGCTGGCACACCTGAACTCCTCAGTATGTACCCATCTGCAGCTGGCTGGCCTACTGTCCTCAGAGGGTCTGCCGATTTCTTAGGGTTTGCTTCCATTTTCCTGCTTCCTGGAGTAATTTTGGAAAAAAGTTAGCACTCTTCGAAGGAAAGTTCGTGCAAATTCCTTGAGGGCAAATGACTTAGAAACCAAGGGTACAGAGCAGGCAGTTGTTAGTCAGCGGGCATGGAGCATTAGAAAGCCTGATGATTGTCTTCATAGACCACGAGGGTGAATAGAGCATCCATAGGGACCACCTCCTCCTTCCACTATGTGTGACTTTCAGTATCCGGATTAGGGTGGGCCAAGTCAGCCTCACCTTATGACACCCAGGTGCCCTCCACTCAGGTGTGGCTCCTGAGTCCTAGCATTCATTAGACCAGTTGTCTCACGTACACTATGCCTGAATACACAAAGTGATCGATGGAGGGAATGTCTTCTGGTACCCAGGATGTGCCGTGTGACTAGGAAGCCACCTCAATCTCTGTTCTCTTCCAGGGCATGAGTGCCAGCTCTGTGGAACCTGCAGGGGCAGCCGACAGCAATGCGGGCACTACCGGGGTGAGTGACCCACATTCAGGGATTAGCAGGAGTAGGAGGTGCTTGGGGAGCTGAGACCAAGGCAGCCTGGAGGGTGAGGATCCGGGAGTTGCCTTGCTCTCTCCTGTGTTCTTGGGGCCTGGGAGTGCAGATGTGAGGCTGTACCTGAGGCCAGGTACTGGAGACTTGAGTATCAGGGGTAGAGGCCACAGGGAGCCTGTTGGTAGACATTGCACAACCATGTGTATCATCTGGTCTCTGTGTGAATACTTATGAGTTTACTGTGTGTAAATTCTGCCTTGATAAGGTGCAAGAAAGAGGTACCAGCTCGATATGTCAGCAATGTAAAGACGGGTTTGTCACTCGTGGTAAATAGGTTTTCAGGAAGCTGGGGCTCCCCACCTCTCTCTCTCTCTCTCTCTCTCTCTCTCTCTCTCTCTCTCTCTCTCTCTCTCTCTCTCTCACACTCACTCTCTCTGTCTCTCTGTGTTCTCAGGGCCAGGCAGCTGGGTTCATGTGCTTATCTGCTAGAGACTGATCATGGGAACTTGAGGGGAATGTCTTTATTTTAATCTGGGGATGTCTAAGAGTCCGGAGCACATACCTGCACTTGCCCCGCAAGTGAACCATGTCATCACTTTGGGGCTTGGCATTCATAAGCACCCATGGCAAAAGCAGTTGGGACAACTCTGGGCCATATCTTCACTTATAGCCTGGGGTGATAACACCGCTTCGCATCTTGCTGGGTCCTGGATGGACGACTAAATCGGGGAGAGCGATAGGTGCCGCCCGGGGAAGGGGTCTCAAGCCCATCCCAGATGTGAGCTCTTCTCCCTGGGTCCATTGACACTAGCATGGGGCACAGTGCTGTGTTCTCTCCTGCTCACCTGCCTCCCCTCTTTCTGTCTCCCATTCTGTCTCTATGTCTCTCTTTCGAACCATCTCTGTCTCTTCGCGACTCTTCTCTGCTTCTGTCTCTCCTCTGTCTCTCAGCTGCTCATGCTTAGCCCAGATCTTGCACTGGAGACAGGAAAGAGCTACCCGAATGGAGCTCAGAACAGCTGGTAGACTCAGCCCTGCAGCTCTGAGAATAAGGCTTTGTTGACTGTTGGGTTTTCATTTGCATAAAGAGGAGGACACAGGCTCAGGTCAGTCCGGGTGAGGTACCTTGAAGCAAGCGAGGGACAGGTCATGGGTGGAGGCACCTGAGATAGAGAACGGAGGAGGGCTGGTGTGACATTGGTCCCAGTGCACAAACAGTATGGGGCCAGGGCCTGTCAGGATGGGCCTGACTATACTGCTGTTCCCCTTCCTTGTGACCACAGCTTCCCCAAGTCCCTCAGTCATGTGAGCTCAGTCTGGCCATTTGTCAGGCAACCTTGAGAATCATGTGATGCTTGAGGGAGGGCTGAAACATTTCAGGGGTATGATGGGGAAAGACCAAGGGGGGTCAAAATAAAAAGGGACTAGACAAGAGGAGAGAGACCCCGATTGGAATTTTGCTGCTGACTGGCCCCCACAGAGCAGACAGGCACCCTAAGGATGAGCTTTGTTGAAACCAGAAGTCAGGAAGTCTAAACGTGGTACAGGCAGCCAAGAGGGAAATAAACATCTAGACACCCACAGTGTCTTCCTGCACTAGTCTGCTTGTGTCTGCTTCCTGCCACCTACCAACAGTGTTCTGGCCTGCCCTGGCTCCACCAGGCCCAGGCCTCTGGACCTACTGCCAGTTTGGCCTACATCCAGGAAGCCCCATGGCTTGTCCCAGGGTCCTTGGTAAATACTTCTCAATCTCACACCACATAACCTAGTGTCAACCTTATGTATGAAGTTGACCTTAGCCAGACCCATGCAATCCTGATTGTCTCTTTCCTGATGCTTATGGGTTGTGGCTGCACCATAGTCTGAGATTCTCCCAAGCCAGGCCCACATCTTTCAGCCAGGGAGGGTATCTAATGACCTTTCCATCGATGATGCCTTGGACTCTGTTCCCGAACTGTCCAGACCCTGGAGTGGGCCTATGGAGGCATTGCTTGTAACCAGCCGATAGCTAAGACATCCAGGCCTGGGAAAGCTAGCTCTTTGTTCATGCCATCCCTGGGGTTGATGAGGTTCTGTTGAGGGAACTCTCATGCTCCTGGAGTTGCAGGCAGGCAGGGGTTCAGGGTAGGGATGAGACTGTTTAAAGACTCACTGGTACCCAGAACTGACCCAAGGGCATTAGCAGTGGTGCCTATATATGAGATGTCTCACAGCTGGGGATAAGTGGGGGGCAGTGCCAAGATTAGGAGGATGCAGCTGGAGGGACGTACACTTGGCTCTGGATTGAAGCCAGTGCTGTGCACCCTAGCCTTACTGTCCTCTGGAGAGAGATGAGGAAGCTCCACGGTAACCTAATGCAGACTATTCTTGGCTTCCCATCTCCTTGGATTGGAGCTGGGAGCCCCAGAGACAAGGCCTCAAACCACACCCAGGGCCTGCCTTGATCAGGGTATGGTCACTAGACCTGATGGGTACCCTGGACATACTTGATGCCTGGTCTGCCCCTCTTTTCCTGCTTCTGCTTTAGAAAACAGCCTTTTGAAGGTTTACAACATTCACCCCACAGCAGCCCAGTGTCCAGTTCTGATGTCTTCCTTCCTTTTCCCTTACCAAACCACGCTGGGGCCAGCCCTTCATCCAGCAAACAGACCCACAACAGATAATCCATCTGAGTGTAGCCACGTGCTTTCCCATTGATTCTTTCCCTGAGCAGAGCTGAGCCTGGCTGAGCCGAGATTTTGGTGAGCTCAGGATGGGTCAGAGGCATTTGTGGACCTGCACTGAGCGTAATGACAGGGCATGTCACAGAGGAAACCTACACACTGCTCAAAAGCAAGCTTCCATTTCTAATTGGCCATGGGTGCCAGACTTAGTGCTTCTCAGTATGTCTGGAGAGGAAACAAATCCCTTCAATGTATACTGGGCTTGTGCCCTGTGTCTAGGTGTCTTCAAATGATCAACCCCTGCCAGTCCCTCTTTCCTAAGAGAAGCCAAACCCCATCCGGGAAGTTTTGCAAGCACCCTTGCATAATTCAAAAGCTTCCTCATTCTGTTAAAAGTAAAAATCAATGCCAGGTGTGGTAGCGGCGGCGGCACATGCCTTTAATCCTGGCACTCAGGAGGCAGAGGCAGGTCAGCCTCTGAGTGTGAGGCCAGCCTGATCTACAGAATGAGTTCCAGGACAGCCAGGGCTACACATGAGAAACCCTGTTGGAAAAACAAACAAACAAACAAACAAACAAGTAAAAAATTCAGTTGCTCTTAACTGAAGTGTACACACACACACACACACACACACACACAGAGTCTGAAATTCCTTTCAGAGCTCCAGATGTACTCTGAGTGACACACAGCCCCGATCACCCACAAGCCAGTGGCTCCCCCCGTGACACCAGAACTTCCTTTTCTTCATAAGGCCCCATTTGTACCTGCCAAAGCAGAGACACAGAGGAACTCACTGTGCTGACCCTCGGTGGAGAGCAGCTTTCAGGCTGACGCTGGCATATTGCTCATGTGTGTCCTCATGCCTTTCCTATCCGATCATCTGTGACCTGCATATCCAACCAGGCCTCGTCTTTTGGATGGCATGGTTGGAGATCAAGTCACACAAAGGGTGGTCCACAGTGGACCTCAGCATCATGGGAGCAATGTGGGCCTCCTGTCTGAGCACAAAGATGGGCAGCTCTGTCCTGATCAAATGAAGCTTACTAAATGAAAGAAGGTGGAGGATCCATGACCCTGTCCACAGCCCGTCTTAAAGATCTTTGCCTCAGGACCTTCCCTTTGTCTGAGCACCATTGGTCTGAGCGCCTGAGCTCTTGGCTACACCTCAGCTCATCTCAGCCATACTTCCATCCCCAAGGTCCCACCATGGTACCCTGCTGACCCCTAGAGCCTCCTGTACTCTCAACTACCTTGTAGGAATAACAGCTGGGGTCTCTGCCTGAGGTCCCCAAGAGCCACCACATGTCAAGACTATCTGATTAATTCCTTCACTTTGACATTTAGATTCCTCACAAGAAAAAGGAGGAAGGGGGCTGGAGAAATGGCTCAGTGGTTAAGAGCACTGACTGCTCTTCCAGAGGTCCTGAGTTCAAATCCCATCAACCACATAATGGCTCACAACCATCTGGAATGGGATCTGATGCCCTCTTCTGGTGTATCTGAAGACAGCTGCTGTGTATACACACACACACACACACACACACACACACACACTTTAAAAAAAGAAAGAAAGAACAAAAGGGGGGTAACTTCTGAAGGTGAGTAAGAGAGTGGAGACTGTGGGGCTGTGGCAGACCCAAGGATGGCCCTCTTCCCTACTCCCTTCTTCCCTTCTCCTGTCTTCTTTCGGCTGTTTTTTAATCCCTTGCACCAGGCCCTCCCACCCTCTCTGTCTCAATGAATACTTGCACCCCTCAGCAGTACTGAGGGGAGGGTACAGTCAGAAAGACTGGGATAGGTCTGGGGGTTCCTGAGGCTAAGTGAGAGGTGCTTCCAGATGCAGGAAGACTCAGAGCCCTTGGGAGTGAGGGTTTTGCATGTCAAGTCTGGAATGCCAGCCCTTCACCCCCTGAGCACAAAGTCTTGACAGTGGACCCGAGGACAAGGGGCACTCACTGCACAGGGAGGTCGAGGTCATCTCCCACCTTTGTCCTTGGAGAAAAGACTCACAAAATGGAAGAAGGCAATGCTGCGGGAGACCCAGCAAGAGGTCTAATTTGAACACATCCTCAAGTGGCTTGTTTCTCTCACACACCCTCTAGGATGTGTCAGGGACACCCCAGTCTCTGGCTACAGACTCCCATCCACACCTCTTCCCTGCAGCTTTGCCTCACAGTGATATTTTCTCAGACACACCAGATAAAGCCACAGGCCAAGCTGTCTTGACCTCTTGGAACCTTACTTCAGGCAGTGCACAGTGTGATACATGGTGTACTAAGGTGTCCCTGAGGAAGGGGCTGGGAAAGGGGTGCAGCTGCCTTAGCTCTGCCTCTTCCCCTCTGCAGTGTCCACTTTTGTTCTGGGCATGTGTGGCCACTTACCTTAGCTAACCCTCCACACCTGTGGCTATCAATCCCATAGTGGGTTATCCTGTGCTCATACTCTGAAGCTGATGATGGCCACTTGCCTCCTTGTAGATTGAGTCCAGAAAGTCGTCCTCTAAAGCAAGACGTGACAAAGAGAAGCCCGGATGTAAGAGCTGTGGCGAGACCTTCAACTCCATCACCAAGAGAAGGTATCGCTGCAAGCTGTGTGGAGAGGTGAGCATGGGGCAGGAGAGAGGGAGTAGATCCTACAGGGGCCAGGTGGCCATTCACCGAGTCTTCACAAGTCCTCATGGGTGAGCAGCAGGGTGGCAGGTGGCATTCACTACTTGAGGGTTGTCCTGCACAGCTGGTGGGCTCTGTGAGCCACACGGCCCTGCAAGGCTGCCTCTAGATCCTGTCAGCATTAGATACTTTTGTCATTGCTGCAACCCAATACCTGACAGGAATCAATTTAATAAAAGAAGGCTTTATTTTTGCTCACAGTCTGAGGGTACACAGTCCACTGTGGCAGGAAAGTCATAGCTATGTGGTTACCTGGTCGTGATGAATCTGCAGTCAGAAAACAAGATGTGGGGGCATGGTGTCTTAGTCAGGGTTTCTGTTCCTGCACAAAACATCATGACCAAGAAGCAAGTTGAGGAGGAGAGGGTTTTATTCAGCTTACACTTCCATATCACTGCTCATCACCAGAGGAAGTCAGGACTGGAACCCAAGCAGGTCAGAAAGCAGGAGCTGATGCAGAGGCCATGGAGGGATGTTGCTTACTGACTTGCTTCCCCTGGCTCACTCAACTTGCTTTCTTATAGAACCCAGGTCTACCAGGCCAGGAATGGCACCACCCACAATGGGCTGGACCCTACCAGTTTGATCACTAGTTGAGAAAATGCCTTACAGCTGGATCTCATGGAGGCATTTCCACAATGGAGGCTCCTTTCTCTGTGATAACTTCAGCTTGTGTCAAGTTGACACAAAACCAGCCAGTACACATGGAGACCAGGGTCTCTCATTGAGTTGGTGTGGGAGATGGGAACCAGGGTCTTTCATTAACTTGGGGGGTGGGGTGGGAACAGGGTCTCTAATTGGATCCAGAGCTAATAAGTTCATCTAGGCTGGCTGGCCTTTGAGCTCCTAGGCTCTTCCCATCTGTGCCTTCCCAGCACTGGGACTAAAGAGGCAAGCCACCACACCCAGCTTATGCATGAGTCTTGGGGACCTGAACTCAGATCCTCGTTCTTGAACAGCAAACTTTACTGATTGAACCATACCCCCATAGTTTTGATGTGCATTCTCTTGATGGCAGTGTCATGGGTCTTCTGATGTAAGTGGGCTATGCTCTTCTCCTTACGCATAGGGCTTTTGAATGCTGAGTGGTGTAGGTAAGGCAAGCAGGCTCTGGGCAATCAGGGAGACTAAAGCCACTGTCTGCCCTTAGATGGGGCTTCCAGCATCCCAGGACAAGCATTTTTGCCCTCTCTGTACAGGTCTTAACTCCTCATCTGCTCAGACATGGTCAAAGGTACCCTCTTGTCTTGCAGGTCATCTGTAGGAAGTGCTCAGAGTTCAAGGCGGAGAACAGCAAGCAGAGCCGTGTCTGCCGAGAGTGCTTCCTAGAAGAGTCCCTGGTCCCTACAAGCCCCAGCTCTGAGACTCCCACTGAGCTCAACCAGAATGCGGAGGTGGGTGTCCCTGGTTCCTTGAACCAGGCAGGATGAATGCAGAGGACATCTCAGTGTGGTTCCCAGGGCTATAATCAAGGCAAGATGCTTGGAGCATGTGCATGTCTAAAGACATCTCAGGGACTAATCAGGGCCTGGGAACTACTTCCACCTAGGAGTTAGATGGAAACATGGGTAGGTCCAACCTGGGCCTGACTCGAGGTGAAACAGGAAACTGCCCAAGTCTAGGCATTGAGATTAATGGAGGACCTCCTTCATCTTAGGGCAGGCAGAGCCCTGTGTGTGTGTTTGTGTGTGTGTGTGTGTGTGTGTGTGTCTGTGTATGTGTGTGAGCATGTGTATGTGTGTGTGTGTCTGTGTGTCTGTGTATGTGTGTGAGCATGTGTATGTGTGCCTGTCTGTGTTTGTGTGCCGGGTTAAAAATGGGGGATCAGTTCCCCCTCCATCACTATTGCTTCTCCAGCCTTCCTTCTTAAAGGACACAGTCCCTTTTATGGGATAGCGGGACATTTAGGAACAGGAAACCTCTGTTTTCCAGGAAAAGCACATTTTCCTTAGTCTCCACTGGATTATGTAGTTGTCTAATGCCAGTCTCCCTCCCAAAGGTGCTATGGGATGGTCCCAGAAGTGCTAGGGTCAGTAACTGTCAAAGCTCCTGCCACCCTGGCCGCTAGATTTGTCTGGGACATCAGGGACATAAGGCTGTAAAGGACGGGGCTACAGTGGCCCTAAGTGACATGTCTCCACACTGCACTCTCACGCTTCAGGTGTATTCTGGGGGAACCACCTTCAGCAGGATGTGTCAGAACTGTGTTCTTGTGGCTCAGGGGTTGTGTTTCTATTGATAGCACCAAGCCACGTAAGAAAAGTAATTGGGTGTGTATGTGAGCTGTGTATGTGTGTGTGATGTGGAGAGTTTGTGTATGTATGTATGGATGTGCTGAGTGGGGATATATAGTCTGTGTGGTGAAGGATGTAATGTGCTTGGTCCTTTCACCCTCTGACCCACATTTCTGTAATTGCTATTAAATTTCATCTATCCATCCATACACACACACATTCATCCATATTCAACCACACACACACACACACACACACACACACACACACACACACACACAATTTTTTTCCTTGCTATGTAGCCCAGGCTAGCCTGGGACTTGCAATCCTCCTGCCTCAGCTTCCTGAAAGCTGAGATTAATCTATCACTGTGCCTGGATTCCCCTTGATACTTTTACATTGTCCTAACTTGGGATGGTCTTACTCTCCTAAGAGAGCCCATCCCCAAACCCTACTTGAGACCACATGCACTCCAGTGACCTTTAGAGTCATATAAAGCTGGCCCCAGCCTGTATGCAGGCCTGAGCTATGTCTCTGTGGTAGTCACCTCCTTCCAAGCATAGGCCTTGGTCCAGCCCAAGCCTCGGCAGAGGACAAAGACATCACTACAGCTGAGACTACCCTTGACCTATTTTTCTGTCTCCAGAAGCCTCTCTCTGTAGATCCCCTGACCAGCCTACTCTGTGGTACCCTCAATCTGTCAGACAATGGTACGGCCTGGAGTGAAGTGTGGGCAGCCATCCCTGAGTCAGATCCCCAGGTGCTAGACCTGCTGGCAGGCAGCCAGGTAAGTGTCCCTGTTCTTGTTCATGCCCAGGGCCCTGCACTGCGAGAGGGGCTCTGCAGAGCCTCAAGCCTGAAATGCCCATAGCAGGTCGGGACCATTTCTTTGACCCTCTCCAGCCATGTAACCTGGGCTTCCCTGTTCCCCATTCATAGAAGATGGGTCCCTGTAGTGTGCAAAGACAGCCATAGTGAAAGCAGACATAGGCAGGGGACACAGGGGTCAGGCTCTCCTCCCTACATGTATTCCTCCTTTCACATCATTCATTCACACACCTTAGGCAGACATTCACACACGTTTAGGCACCGCTGGGCCTTGCCTTTCTTCTCTCAACTCCCATTGCTAAGTCACAGGGCTATTTCGCCTCACCTACCCTGGGACAGGTTCCAAGGGAAGCCCTGGTTCTGAGGGAAGACCTCTGGTGAGGCTTGTTGAAGTGAAGAGAGCCTCGTCCCAGCACCTACCTGAGAGAGCCTGTTGGGCAGCTAATTCGAGTGACAAGCCACGCTGTGTAGGGCTGGGCCTGTTGGCCTGCTTGGGTAGCCACTGGCATGAGCTGGAGGCCTCACTGACCCTCTCTCTTTCTTGCAGGCTGGCAGACTGCTGTATAGCATCCCACTCTCTGGCTGTAATATAACAGTGCCTGACCCCGAGGAAGGGCTGGAGGCAGGGTATGCGTGGAAGCTGCATCAGGGCTCACAGACCTGGTGGCTGAGTGCCCCCTCCACAAAGCTGCAGCAGTGCTGGCTAAAAGCACTGAGCACTGCTGCTGCACGTGGTGGCACAGCCGGGGGCACCCCAGGAGCCCCGCAGCCCCAGACTCCAGCAAGCACAGATACCCCATGAGCAGAGTCTCCTACTGTCCTTCCCA
The DNA here is from genome assembly GCF_963924665.1 of Micromys minutus. Classification (NCBI taxonomy): domain Eukaryota; kingdom Metazoa; phylum Chordata; class Mammalia; order Rodentia; family Muridae; genus Micromys; species Micromys minutus. Next base: position 104,360,382 of record NC_137969.1, read on the forward strand.
CTACTGTATTTGGCCTGTGTTCTTTTATGGGTGACCTTAGAAGTCCAGCGAAGGAATGAAGGACTCATGTGACCACTGAGGATGGACCAAGTGACCCAGGGAAGAGTAGCTATGGATCCAAGATCACTCAGCACATCTTAGACAAGAGTCGGGCTTCTGGCCCCAGCACCAGCATTGTGGTGAGAGCATGGGGAATGGCCACCACAAAGCAAATGGTATCCAAGCAGGCTGAGTGATGACACCAGCCCTTGAAGGCACAAGGAGGTCAGGTGGGCACTGTCCAGGGTGATCCTGTCCAACCTGGTGTGACATCACTCTGGGAAAGACAGAGCTGTCTGTGGCCTGACCTGGTCTTTGTCTATACACTGTGTGACCTGGACCATGACCTGCTTCTCTGGGCTTCACTTCTAACACTGCCCTCTCCTGAAGCATTATCTGTCTGCTATTCCTGCTGAGCCACTGAAGGGCAAGGAACAAGGGCTTCCTTTTCCCACCATTCCCGAACAGAGACACTCCGGGGAGCCGGCCCTCACCCCTGTGTGGCAGGTTTGTGAGGTTTCAGACTGGTCCCTTTGTAGGCAGGTGCCATGCTTGTCAGTATAAATACATGCTGGCTGTCAGCAAGTGGGCACAGCCTTGGCACCTTCAACCCCACTCTTTATAGGGCTTCCCTCAAGGCAGGTGGCTAGTAGACATTTGTAGATGAAGGTGGCAAAATGCACAGACCACACACTTGTCTTACAGAATAGTTCTGCATCCCTGATACTGTAGGTAGCGGGTGAGCAGCTAAGCTGTACAGCAGGGTGGGGGTGCTGTCACTCAAGATGTAGGGGTGTAACAAAGGTCGTGTGGCTCAGGGGGCTGTTCGCCTCTCAGGGTATAGGAAATTTAGAGACCAGTGATGGAGTTCTTATTGGTGAGGATTCCAGCTCTCTAGCATCAGCACAGCACTGTGTAGGGACAACTGGGCAGGCATGGGGGGAAACTACATGGTGGGGTGAAGAGGTGGAGAGCCGGAAATGGGTGCTAGTTATAGGTGACACTGGGACACACAGATGAGGCGGGGCCTCAAGTGAAATGGGGATCTGGGTTGGGAGTCTTGGTAAGGTAGGATGGGGTAGAAGTAAAGTGGATTGGAGCAGGGGTGAGGTGGGAGGGGCAGCGGTGAGGTGGACAGGATACAAGTAAGGTGAAATAAGGTGGATGGGGTGCAGGTGAGGTGTCAGGACACCAGAACACAGCCGAGTCTATACTAGAGCAGCCTGGACTGGACACAGACTGCCTCAGGATTGCTTGCAAACACCTCTGCCTCGCACTCACCATCTGAGCCAAACGGTCCTTCTCTGCCCCGAGGAAACTGAGCAAAACAAGCAGAGTGCCTCCACACTGGGAGAAACGAGTTGGAGACCTTCTAGCGCCTACTCGAGCGAAGACCTCACCCAGTGCTGAAGGTGGCCCAGGTGGAACAAGGAACAAGGAGGGCTTGGCTAGGCGCTCTGTGTGGTGGACACACTGGACAGGCACATTGCTCATTGCAGTTCTGGCCCTTGAATTTCAAGGACTCCAAGTGCTCATCCTCTGAAGAATCAGCCTGAAGAGGTGCCTTTGCGTGTCCTGCCCCAGGACATGGACTAGGCAGTTTGCACCTTGGGGCCTCCTGATGCTACCTGAGCAGAAAGGTGTATAAGTCACTTTTCTTAGACAAAAGCACCTTACAGAAGAAGGAGTTTATCTGGCTCACAGCTTGAGAGTATGCTCCATCAGGGTGAGGAAACCGTGGCTGCAGGAGAGCTGGATGCTGGCATTCTACCCACTTTCTCCCTTTCTATTCATTCCAGGACCCTGAGCCATGGACTGTTGCTGTTCACATTCAGGGTGGGTTTTCTCTTCTTAATTAAACTTTCCTGGAAACATCCCACATGACATGGCCAGAATGTTGTCTTCCTGTGATTGTGGATCCTACCAGGTTGACAATACCCACCATCTCGGTCCACCCCTTGTCTATTTGACACTCAAGGGGGTCAATTTTAAATTGCAACATTCTAGCCTTAGGAAGCCATGTGCTCATTTTATACAGCGATACACATTTAGTACCCTCCACACTTCCAGTTTTTTCCCAAGACATAGTGGAAGACTCTCTGCTGAGTCTCAGGCAATCTTTTCACTGCAAGCCCCTGTGGGGGTAAAAAAGATACAGTTTACATACTTAATATTCAATAGTACAGAATAAGTGATCCTATTTCCAAAGTGAGGATTCAGACATGGGAAAGAGACTCAACAGTTACTATTCTTACAGAAGACCACAGTTCCGTTTCTAGCATCCATGATGGGGAATTCACAGTTGCCTGTAGCTTCAACTCCATGGGCTCTGATGCCTGCTTTTGGCCTCTGTAGGTACCTACATGCATCTGAACCGGCACATGTGCACGCACATTCACAAATAAAATGAGCATTAGAGGCACAACAAAGTGAGATGGAACCAAAGCAAACCTGAATCCCAGCCAGATAAACACCAGGTCTTGATGCAGTGCCTGAGCTTCAGTGGATTCATCTGGATGCCACTAGCCTTGGGCAGGTCCTCTCCTGTACTTCTGCCTCCTGCAGCACCTAGCCTGCCTTCTCTCAGGTCCACTCCATATCTAAAGATTTCCCCAAGACACCTCTCACCGACTTGGCATCTCCAATATCCTGGGTCTGCAACTCTAGGCTCTACCTTCACAGTTTCACACAAGGGACTTTCAAATCCAACCGCATCACACAGTGCCTGGCCTCCAATGCTTTCTAGGACCATAGTACAAGCCTCTCAAGCTCTGAAACTTTTGTGTCTAGCATGCCTATAAAATAGGCACTAAGTTCTGCTTTCAGCTCCAGATGTAGTCTGGCTTCCCCCTTCTACCACAGCCGGGATGGCTGAATCAGAAGAAATGCTGCTCTAGAGGCTGGGGTGATGGCTTAGCAGTTAAGAGTACTGACTGCTCTTCCCGAGGTCCTGAGTTCAAATCCCAGCAACCACATGGTGGTTCACAACCATCCATAATAGGATCTGATGCCCTCTTCTGGTGTGTCTGAGAACAGCAACAGTGTACTCAATATATAAAACAAATATATCTTATAAAAGAAAAAAGAAGAAAAAGAAACACTGCTCTAGGTGGTGGTTTTCCAGCAGAAACCTCTGTGGTATTTGCTAGCCAGGCTGTCTCCTTTCTAATGGATCTGCAGTACACAAGTGGGAGCCTTTCATAGGTGAAATCTTGAGTTCAGGGTACCTCCCTGTTGTCCTGGTGATGACCAGAGGTTTCCCTTTAAGGGCATTAAGTCTTTAACAATGACAACTGCTTCCCCAGCAAGTCCTCATGGAACTTTACGTTTCCTCATACCCTTACTCACCAAGCTGCACACTTTATATTTTATTTTAATTAATTAATTTATTTACTTATTTATTTCTTATATACAAGCACACCGTAGCTGTCTTCAGATGCACCAGAAGAGGGCATCAGATCTCATTACAGACTGTTGTGAGCCACCATGTGGTTGCTGGGATTTGAACTCAGGACCTCTGGAAGAGCAGTCAGTGCTCTTGACCCCTGAGCCATCTCTCCAGCCCACACCTCATATCTTGCTGCTCCCGTTTCTGACATTCTTCTGTGGACTGAGGAAAACCAACAGTAGCTGGAGAAGCCACGGGCTGAATGCTCTTCTCTCTTGAGATATCCTCCACCTTTGAATTCAGCCTCACTCACACAAATTTTGGGAACATGGACAGAGCATGGTTGAAAACCAGACCCTTTGCCAGAATATCACGCGCGGCCTGTAGCCCAGCCGCCCTTAGAATTCTTATCTCTCTGAGACCTTGGTTTCTCTCAGAATTCTGGTTCTACAAACTCACACCAGCATGGCCCATTAGTCTCTATTTTCATGGAGAACTCTAGGGCTTTCCTCTTTCTGGCTCATTCTAAAGGTCTAAGAACCACATGGTCATGTTTACTGCAGCAATAGCCCTCCTCCCTGGTACCAGTTTTCTTTATTTGTTTCCTCTTTTCTTTGTTCTGACAAAAACATGGATGGAGGAGGTTTTTTTGTGTGGTGGGGGAGGGATCACCGTGTGAGATTATGGTCCTTCAGGGTGGAGAAGGTGTGAAGGCAGGAGCCTGAGGCAGCTGGTCACCTACATCCAGTCAAGCAGCAGAGGGTGATAAATGATGTTTATTCAGCTCCATCATTCCTTTTTATTCATTTCAGAACACCAAGCCCTGAAATAGTGCTCTGCCTTATTCAGGGTGCCCTCTATGCTACTTAAAACTCTCTGGAAATACCCTCATGGGCATGCGTGTTTGTCTTGGTGATTACAAATCCCGTCTAAGCGGCAGTTAAGGACAGCATCACATCGCAAAAGACTTCTACATCCAAGTGCACAGGAAATGGTGTAAAACCAGGGAGAGGAGTGTTCCACACAGGGCAGAACCCGGCTGCTAGGTCGGCACTTAGCCCACTGACCACCTCACCTGGAACACCATCCCACTATGCCCAGAGCACTGGCTTATTCCACACAGTCCCAAGGAAGAGAGGTCAGCTTCAGAGACAGCTGGCCACCAACCTTCTCTGCCACCTGTGTGGTCTTTGGGGTTTGGCATTAAGCACCAACTGCTCCAAGACCTCTCTTGATGCCTTTTATCAACTAGTCCAGGCATTGAGCGTCCAGGAAAGAGAGGCACTCACCTTTGCTCTAGGTAGATCTCAGGGGTACAGCAGGGAGAAGTCTGCATCCAGCCAGTAGTCATGGAGGCTGCTGCAAGGTGATCCCATGACTAAATCCTACAGTGGCTACCTGTAACTGCCTTCCTTGCAGAGTTCCACATAGGGATGGGTGAGGCCAGTTGTCCATTGGTGGGGCCTAAGCCTGTCCACCCTTTTCAGCATTGCTAAGCAGTCCTCCAACAGTTGATGGTGGCTCACCCACAACACTCCTCCCATGGCCATCCATCATTATAGGTAGAGCATTCCTGGGGAGATGACAGAGCGGGGGGGGGGGGGGCCCGCCCAGACCATGGGTTCCTTCTCCCAGGCCAGAGCTCCACCTCTGGTTGCTGGGGTGTCAGGATGAGACAAGATGAGAGGCAGCCAGATCAGAGCCGACTTTGAGAAAGCAGCAACCCCCACCAACATTCTACACATTCCAGACCATTAATGCCAGGCCTCTTTGGCCAGCGCAGCCCATGAATGCCTGAGTTGGGTGCCTGCTCCCAGGTAGGAGCTCCAACACCCTCCTGCAATCCTTGGGAAATCTTCCTCTTAGCCACCAATGGGAGGTCCCACAACACTGGGTCACCTCCCAACCTATTAGTTTGCCTTTAGATCTGGAGAACCTAAAGACTTCTCCCTGCTGGGCCACAGGAAACACATGCCTAGATATTGCCTTGGGTGGGAACATTCCCAGATGTCTCAGGATGGTACCCACTCTGTCCATCAACTTTGTTCCCTCTGTGTTTTATTTCCCTGCTTGCTAAGCCAAGATATGCTAGCCAGGGATTGGATTCTGCCATCTCTAACCAGCTGGGGCAAGATTCAAGACAAGAGGACACTGTGCCAACAGGTGACATAGGACAATAGGAGACTGTCTCAGGAACATGGATTATCCCAAAGAAGAAACGAGGGTCAGGGATGTGTCACTGCACACCTGAATTCTGGGAAAGTCAAGAGTATGCTAAGAATACTCCCTATTCTGCATTCATTAAATGGGTAGGAGTAGCAAGTGCCCAATTCCTTCAGTCCCAGGGATTGGCTCAGAGTGACCCTGTGACCCAAGATGGAGGGTCCTATGACTATCGAAGGAACAAGCTACCCAAGAGTCTAGACCTTTTTGGAACCAGAAGGAAGAGATTCTCATGGGGGCTGATTTCTAATTTCATCTCAGGCAGAGACACCAGAACATTGACTTCGTATTAAATCAGGCTTCTTACAAAGAGCTGACGCAATCCACATAGCAGCTGCCAGGGACCAGCGACGTCTGTTAGAATCTCCTGTCTTGCTCACATTTCCTGCATCCACAAACCAGGCTCACAGCGCTCTAGTGAAAGATGAGACCCTTTCACTCCTGCCAGGGTTATACCTGCCCTACAGGTAGCTCAGTTTTCAGGGCCCTGACAACCCATGCAAACACTACACCCCTTTCTTCATGAGTCTCCAATCCAAAAGGGAGCCTAACTTCCCTTTCTTTATCAAAACTCAAAGATGTAAACCATCGCCCCTTTTGAAGAAAAGCAAGTCCTATCTGCAAAGGACAGCTGGAAAGCTACTGACAGCAGCAAAGCCCATTCATTTCTAGGGGAGACAGTTTTTCATCTCAAAGCAGCTCACCTCCCAGATCCAGGGAGCAACCCTGGCCGTGTGAGACTGACTCTGCTGTCCTTGCAGAGTCTTACGAAGCAGACCTCTGTCTTTCCCCTCTGACAGAGGATGGCCGGCTGCTCTCGTGAGCAGACTCTGCAATACAGGTGGGTTCAGGCTCCAGAAACTGATCTGGAATGCAGCTAAGGGAGGTGTCAAGCAAGATGATGAGGACAAAGGCTAATGCAGGGTGTGAAGTGTTGATGGTGCCCCTTGATCGCTGTCTTCCGGGAACCTCAGATGAGGTCATTGTGGGGCATGAGGCTCCAGGGAGGCTCAGGACACTTGGGGATACTTTGACCAAAGTGTCAAAAAGACTGTTACAGAGCCCAGATCCTAGCATATTTCGCAGGGCCAGTGGGAAGAGGAGTGTTTGGGACCAGTGTCTTTGCAGGGGGCCACAGTACTGCCGAGATGAGTCTCCTGAAACACTAGCTGGGCCCGTCTGAAGGTTACATAGGGCTGAGCACTGGGGACATGGGTTCTATTTGTGTCTTCTCTCACTTTTATGGTAAACACATGACAAAGGCAACTTACAAAGAAAGCTTTGGCACAGGCTTTGAGGGCTGGGACAACAGTGACTAAAGTTGGCGCTCAAGTCACATTCTCCTTTTTACTGAGTTCAGGACCTCAGGATTTGGGGTAGTATTTTTCTCATTCAGGGTGGGTCTATCCTGTTCTGAAAACTCCTGCACAGACACATTCAGAAGTATCTCAGTGGTGATTCCTCATCTAGTCAATGACAGTGACAATGGACCTTCACATCCGCCAGGGCCTCGGAGTCAGAGAAGAGGCCAAAGGCTCAAGGTCTAAAGGAGGATGTGATGGTTTGCATATGCTTGGCCCAGGGAGTGCCATTATTAGAAGGTGTGGCCTTGTTGGAGGAAGTGTGTCACTCTGAGGCTGGGCTTGGAGACACTCCTCCTAGCTGCCTGAGGATGCTCAGTCTGTTTCTGGCTTCCTTTGGATGAAGATGTAGAACTCTCAGCTCCCCCTGCACCATGCCTGGGCCCTACCATGCTCTAATCTTGATGATAATGGACTGAACCTCTGAACCTGTAAGCCAGTCCCAATTAAATGTTGTCTTTTATAAGACTTGCCTTGGTCATGGTGTCTGTTCAGAGCAATACAACCCTAACTAAGACAGAAGTACCTAGGAAGAATGCTGCAAGAGATGCAGGTCCCATTGTGTGAGCCTGAGCATGAATGAGAGGCTGGAGCATAGTGGGTACAGTGCTCCATAAGCAAAGGAGTGTAAGGGGGTTTTGGAATCAACAGAATCTAGGGAGACCCAGGTAGAATCATTCCCTAAAACTTTCAGAGTACGGCCCAGCAGGAACCTCAACTTTAGACTCGTATCTCTAAGATAGCAGTTCTCAATCTATCGGTCGTGACCCCTTTGAAAGTCAAACAACTGTATCAGAGAGTTCAGCTAAGACCCTCATAAAACACAGATGTTTACTTGATGATTCACAACAGTATCAGAGTTACAGTTATGAAGAGTAACAGCAACATAATTTTGTGGTTGAAGTCATCACAGCATAAAGAACTATATGAAAGGGTCACAGCATGAGGGTCACAGCATTAGGAAGATTGAGAGCCACTGTTCTAAGTGCAGAAAATGAGCACCTGTGGGCCTAAGCTGTCAAGTTTGATACCCTGCACAGCAGCATTACCAAGGGATGCTGCTGACTGTGTTATAGACACACATGTGGGGGTGGGGGAGGAGGAGAGATTGGGGTGCTGCTGTCACGGGTGCTAGAGAGTGTGGGTTGCTTGTGAGTTGGTACTATTGGAAGCTAGGAGACTTTTGAGGGGTGCTATAATGTGGAAATTGTTAACTGCCCCAAAAGTTCACTTACTGGAGGCCCAGTCCTCAGTATGATGATAAGAATGACACTGTTAAGAGGTAGATCCTGGAGGGAGATCCTGGGTGTCTCTTTGGAAAAGAGTGTGAGACCTAGTCAGATGTAGCCTCCTCCCATGAGCACACTTACCATCAGTCTCTCCCAGAGCTGAGCTGATGCTGATGTCCTATCCTTGAACTTCCAGAATGAAGAGTGGAGTGACCTCCCTTCTTTAAAAAAATTCACTTGCTTCATGTGCTTCTTTAGAGCAAAGCAAAATTCACTAATACAAGGAGCTTAGAGACTCCTAGAACTATGCAAGACTTTAATGTGGCTTGAACTAGATGTCTCACATAAATCTCTAGTATGTGACTATTTTGTCCTCACTTGGTGGCTGTTTGTAGAGGATTAAGAGGTATCTTAGTTAGGGTTTCCATTGCTGTGAAGAGACACCATGGCCAAAGCAACTCTTATAAAGGACAACATTTAATTGAGGCTGGTTTTTGTTCAGTCCATTATCACCATGTGGGAAGCATGGCAGCATGCAGGTAGGTGTGGTACTAGAGAAGGAGCTGAGAGTTCTACTTATTGTTCCAAAAGCAAATGGGAGAGTACAGGCATCCTCAGACAGCTAAGAGGAAGTTCTCTCAAAGTCCACCCCCACAGTGACACACTTCTTCCAACAAGACCACACCTCCTTATAGTGCCACTCCTCTGCCAAGAGGAGGTGTAGCCTTGCTGCTGGAAGAATGTCACTTTGAGATCTTGAAAGACTCATGCCATTCCCATTGTCTCTCTCCTGCTCATGGATCAACTGTGAGCTCTCAGTTGCTGTTGCTACTCCTTCCTTTGCTCCACCATCATGGACTCTCATCCTCTGAAACCATAAGCCCAAGGGAATGCTTTCCTTTATAAGTTGCCCTTGCCATGGTGGTTTGTCACAGTGATAGAACAATGTGTTAGAAACTTAATGAGAGTATTCGTGTTGAGGTGACACCTTAAATTCCACTGCTCAGGAGGAGTTGAAGTAAGCCCCTCTCCTTCTGCTGTGTGATTTCTTAGCTACTTTTCAAAGCAAAAAAAAAGATCCCTGTCAGACCCAAGCATCTGAGTATTGATGTTCTAGCTCCAGAACCATGAGAACTTTACTACTGTTTAGTTTATAAATTACCTAACTTGTGTTATTCTGTTATAGTAACACTAAATGGATTAAGACACACACACAAATTGCCAAAATTATTTTTTAAAGTGTTCAATATTTCTAGCCATCAGGAAAATTGACTACTTTGAGATTCCTCCTCGCTCTAATTAAAATGGTCGCCATCAATAAACCTGACACAAATGTTGGAAAGGATGTAGAGAGAAATGAATTTTTATTCACTGCTGGTAGGGTGTTAATTAATACACCTATGGTGTTAATCAGTTTGGCAATTTCTCAAAAAATTAAAAATTGAACTACCATATAACTCAGCTATTCCAATCCTGAACATATACCCAGGGAAGTCAATATATTATCATAGAGTTATTTGCACCTCATATGTATTGCAAACAAATGGAATCAACCTGGCTGTCTATTGACAGATAAACATATAATGAGAATCTGTTAATGAATGAAAAGAAGAAATTAAAAAAGGAAAGGGATAACATCTCAAATGTAAATACAGAGTATATAATTAAAAAAAAAAAAAAAAGAAAAAGAAAAAAGGACAGGAAGATCCTAGGTATGGTGGGGGGGGGGGTATTGTAGATTTGTGAAAGAGCACAGCCAGAGGTGGAGACTCTGGGAGAATCCAGGGTGGTCATGACCAGACTGAGTAGGGCCAGATGTAGAGAGGGGAAGGGAAAAAAGAGAGGGAAGAACCAGGTACAGCAGCCAGGAGTTCCAAAGATGTCAAAAGAGTAGATGAAAAGGACTAAGTAACCAAAATGGCTGATTATATAGGGAAGGAACGCGGGGAGAAAAGCCGGCCAGGCCCTGAGCTGGAGAGTTTAGGGTAGGGAGCAAGACATGCCAGCCAGGAAGGCCCAGGAACAGGGGCTGAGGGTCTGTAGGGAGAGCCTGGAAGCAGGGTCCACTTTGAGATCTTAAATAGATACCTCAGCCATTTATGCCAGGTTAAAAAACCTAACAGGTACTACTTATAAAATGGTGGAATCCTATTCAGCACAAATAAAAATGAAATCAGAAAATTTTCTGGAAAATGGACTGATACAATTTCAGAAAGGAAAACGTGTTAACCTTCATAAGCAGAACCTAGCCAATATGAGCATATGTAAACAAATGTACGCCTAGGTACAGTACAGCATAAATAAAAAAGAACAAGAAGACTAGGTATTAGAGGTGAGGAGGGACTAATGCAGATGGGAGACACGGTGTTTGCTTTCATAGTAGATAGGTGTATAAAAAGATGTTCAATACTGTAATATGTGCAAAAGCCAGTGCCATGCTCCAGAGCTCCACAATTGGCTGTTCTAACTGTATAGAAATGTGTTGCGTTGGGTGTTTGGGTCTGGTTAATTTTAAGATGTGATTTTTTTGGGTTACTTTTTTATAATTATGTGTAAGTTTTTTAAGGCTTAAAGGGTGATTGTGGCAGAAATGTGGGCATTTATTTTAAGGTGCTTCTGGTGAGGACTCAGAAAAGAGAAGTAGAGAAAGCTCTTGGCTATGCTGGCTGTGAACAGGGCTAGCAGAACCGGTGAGATGCATGGTGCCTGCAGGGTCCTCACAGGAACGTAACGGGCACTGATTACAGTGCAAGTGCTTTTCCAGAGGGGTGGAAAGCTGGGATGAGCTGTCTTCCAGTGCAGGTAGAAGGTAGGACTCAGTAACAGTGATGTTGGACATCTACCAAGAAAACCTTGCTTCAGGCAAGGTGTGGATGATGCAGCCTTGGTTCTCCTGGGTGCTTGTAGAAATCCCTGAGCAGTGACATGTGGCAAGACTTCATTGGGAGACATGACACACAAGTGCCCCTTTCCTTCACCCCATATAGGGTGGCTATGACAGACCAAAAAGTATGGATACCACTAAAGTCCAGCTTAGTGAACCAATGAGTTTTATTGGGGTTACTTAACAGGAATGTGGGGGAGGGGTCACTCACAGGAGCAGAAAAAACAGCTGCATCACCAAAGCCCACCCCAGCATGGGTGACAGCTCACAAAAGCTTGGAACTTGAACCATACTGGATATAGTCTACAGGGACTTCAATAGGTGGGAGAGGGTCATTTCTTTTCTTTTCTTTTCTTTTCTTTTCTTTTTTTTTCTTTCTTTTTTTCTCTCTTACAACTTTATTTTTTTAAAAAAAAGAGTGATACATATACAAAAGCATTTTGGCATAACACTATATGAATATATTTTTGTCAGTACTTAATTCTTTTAAAGGTTTGATAGCATGCATTGAAATCCCACTAGTTACCATAAACATAAAATACATGTAGGACAGAACATAACATAGAAACAGTCAGTTTTCTTAGTGAGTATAGATTAAACATAATGATTTTTGAATACCAAAAATTGCCACAAAGCTATATTTTTAGCTCTTGGATTATTAATGATTTAAGGTCCAGGTGTACCATACTCTGAGAGGGTGCTATACATTTATTTTTTTTCCTAAGAAGGACTGAGGCTTTCATTTTTTTTTTTTTTTGGCCTTTGTTTTTCTTGAGCTTCATATGGCCTATGAATTGTTTCTGAGGTGTTCAGAGCTTTCTGGGGTTGGTATCCAATTATCAGTGACTGCATATTATGTCTGTTCTTTAGTGACTGGTTATCTCACTCAGGATGATATTCTCTAGATGCACCCATTTTCCTAGGAATTTCATAAAGTCATTGTTTCTAATAGCTGAGTAGTACTCCATTGTGAAAATATATCACAATTTTTGTATCCATTCATCAACTGAAGGACATCTGGGTTCTTTCCAGCTTCTGGCTATTATAAATAGAGCTGCTATGAACATTGTGGTGCATGTGTCCTTATTGTATGTTGGAGCTTCTCCGGGGTATATGTCCAGAAGTGGAATAGCTGGATCTTCAGGTAGAACTATGTTCAATTTTCTGAGGAACCACCAGACTGATTTCCAGAGTGGTTGTACCAGTTTACAACCCCACCAACAGTGGAGGAGTGTTCCTCTTTCTCTGCATCCTTACCAGCATCTGCTGTCATCTAAGTTTTTTATCTTAGCCATTCTGACTGGTGTGAGGTGGAATCTCAGGGTTGTTTTGATTTGCATTTCCCTGATGACTAGGGATGTCGAGCACTTACTTCCTTAGATGCTTCTCAGGCATTTGATATTCCTCAATTGACAATTTTTTCTTTAGCTCTGTACCCCATTTTTTAATAGGATTGTTTGATTCTCTGGCGTCTAACTTCTTTAGTTCTTTGTATACATTGGATATTAGACCTCTATCAGATGTGGGGTTGGTAAAGATCTTTTCCCAAGAGAGGGTCATTTCTAAGAGACACTGATCTAAAGTTCTAAGCTGCTCTGCTGGTGTCTGCTTCTTCCAGGCAGCTGGTCTGGTTTTAAAGTCTTCTTCGAAGTTCAGCTTCCTCTTGTCTGAGAGGGGCTCTCAGTTTTTATTGCTTACTCTGGCAGGAAAGGACCTAGTGAATCTGGTCGGTTTCATGAACTTCCTGATGCTATTTTGACTTGTCTAACCACTTGATGAGCTCCCCGATGAGGATGGAATGATTCCATCTCAGAATAAACTGTTACACAAGAGGAGAGAGAGACTTTGAAGAAAGGGGTGGTTGGGCATATCCACAGCCTCTCCAGTTTGCTGATATTAGGAAACGTATTGTTCAGAGTGACTGGGCAGTCATGGGCCCTGACTTTAGTCCCAGCCCACAGGAGGCAGAGACAGGCAGATCTACAGAGTGAGTTCCAGGACAGCCAGGACTACAGAGAAAAATCCTTGGAGGTTGGGGGTAAAGAAAGAAAAGAGAAAGAGCACAATGTTTAAAGTGTTGCTGTACATCTTTATTGAAGAAATTGGGATGCGGTCCATGGGTAATGGTTCATCTTAGATCCAAGAACAGAGAGGGGTCCAGAAATATCTGGGAGTGGAAGCAGAAGAAACATGGATAACTTGGACTGGAAGGCATAGTTAAAGTGAAAGACCTTGGAAGGATGCAGAGGCAAGCTGGAGAAAGCAGGCTGGTGGCTGCCACCAAGGCCCCAGAGAGCAGGGTCTTAACTGTGGACTCAGAAGACAGAGCATCAAGCCACAGGGAGTTATTTTAAATTCCTAATGGAACTTTTTGCTGCTGCTGGGGTTCAGATTTGCTTTGGACCAAATCACTCTCCAATCACCATCTTTTCTACCACTCTAACAAAACACCCAAGATAATTAGTGTGGAAAGAGTCAAAGGTTGTTTTGGAGAATCTGAAATGAACTGTGCTGTTCAGGGCAGACCCTTACCTGTGTGCTTCAGGCCTTTACACGTGGGAGATCTTTAAGCAACTTTTGGGGGTTGGGGGAGTCTCACCAGGCTTAGAGGATAGTGGGACACTTTCCCCTATAATAAACCTTATCCTGCAGGGGTCAAGAATCCCTCCCCTAGAAGGGAGGGGCCTGACTGGGATACATTGTCTTCTGTGATGTAGCTACTTCTAGCCCTGTGCCTATGCTTCTTTATGAAACTCACTGGTCCAGAGGGGTGGGGAAGAATACCTTCACTGAGTTTCACTGAGTTGTCTAGCCAGAAACTGTCCTTTTCACTGAGACTTGAAGAAAGAGACAAGAGCCCCCAAAGGAGTAGAGCCTTACCCAGGTCCCCAAGAAGCCAGGCCCAGCCTGGACAGGAAGAGTCAGAATTGAAGCCCAGGAACCTCACAGTTGCTAAGAACTAAGCAGCTGTGGGTCTAGCCTGTGGGAAGGCATGGGGGAGGGAGGGCAGGACTGTCATGCTTGTCTGGAGGCAACCAGGCCCTAGAAGCCAGCCCTTCTCAGTACGTGAGCACTAGGTATCAAAGAAGCTTAACAGGCCCCTGAGTATTAAGCCTCTGGTCACCCTTGAGTTACCAGGTCACCTTCTTACCTCCCAGATTATATGGGAGCAGCCTCCAGCTAATGAAAACACAAGACTGCTTCTGGAAAGCTATGCTTAGAGGAGGACCTCTTCAGATCACTATAATGAGGCTAATCCTTACAGTCAAGTGACCTTGGACCAGACAGACCCCTCTCTCAGCCTTGGTTTCCCTGTCTATGAAATGAGTGTCATCTCATAGTTTCCTTCCTTCCTTCCTTCCTTCCCTCCCTCCCTCCCAGTTTCTTGTTTGTTTTTTTTCTGGCTTCAGTTCTGGTTTTGGTTTTGGAGACAAGGTCTCAGGTATAGGCTGGTCTAGACAGAACTCCTGATGCTCTTGGCTCCACTTCCCAAGTGTTGGTCACAAGCACAGATCACCATGACCAACTAAGCTACATCTCTTCTGTCAAAGCACAGTGGCTTTGGGGATGTTTGAGACTGTTTACAAGTATGACAGTTTGAGGAATATGTGTTATGGAGAACTGGAGAAATGGTTCAGCAATTAAGAGCCTGTGTTGCTCTCTTGAAAAGAACCTGAGCCTAGTTCCCATCAGGAGCTCACAAATGCCAGCTTTCTAAGGGTCTCTACAGACATTCTCCCTCCCTCCCTCCTTCCTCTCCTTCCTCCTCCTCACATATTTGTTTCCTGGTTTTAAATATATGCACTTGTGTGTGTGTATGTGTGTGTGTGTGTGTGTGTGTGTGTGAGTGAGTGAGTGAGAGAGAGAGAGAGAGAGAGAGAGAGAGAGAGAGAGAGAGAAGAGGCAGACTGTGGTTCTTTCCTTCCACCCTTATTGGAGTCTGCGGACTGAATGTAGGTTGTCAGACCTACACAGCCAGCACCTTTACCTGCTGGGCCATCTTCCTGGCCCTATTTTCTGTTTTCTGATGAGGCAATACACTCACTCATTGTAGCAAAGTCAGAACATAAAGGAAAGAGAACCGAAGTCCAGAATAAAGAATGCCTGTAACCTCACTGCCCAGTGGCAGTCAGGTATGAGGGGGAGGAGCCAGCTTCCAGACAGACAGTTCTCCCTGTGCACCCCTCCCCTTTATCCTTGGCCTGGCAGGTGACAGATGCTCAGTAGTTACCCCCCCACACACACAGTGTTCTCAAGCCATCATTTCTGAACCTGAGGTGGGTGCTAGTTGTTGACAAGCTGACTCACCCTGCAAGGACTGCAAAGTGGTCAGAACCCAGGCATAACCAACTCATCTCCCTCCCTCTAACCTACTACCATCAGGAAGTTAATCCTAGTGGTCCTCATGGTCAGCTCTCACCTGAACCTTTCATCCTTTGACAATGGAATGCTAGGGCTTGAGTCACTGGGAAAGGTTTGGGGGGAGGTGAAATTCTCATTTTTCTATTGAGTAGAGACTAGAATAGATAACCAAGAAAACAAGAGCTGGAAGGATAGCTCAGCAGTTAAGAGCACTTGCTGCTCTTGCAATGTGACTTGAGTTTGGTTCCCAGCACCCGCATGGCATGCAGAAGGTGCCCATACACACAGGCCAACCATTCACAAGCATAATAGCAAAATAAATGGAAAGGGTGCTCCCTGGGGACTTTGAAGAGCTCTGGCTCTGCCCAGACCCCTTCTCTGGCCCCACTTTTTCTGCGTGACTAGATAACATGGTTCTGTTGTTCTATGGAATTCTATCTGTAGTGCTTTGTTCTGCAAGCCTGAGAAACATCCCCATCCTAAATAACACCGCGGAACACCAGGGGGAGGGGTGGTGCTGAGCTGCATGCGGTGGTAGGTGCAGTTTTCACTTCCTTCACAGGTTCCACCCACAATCAGGGGCACTTTAGATCCCTTTAAGTTCCATCCCTGAGCTGCTCACCCTGGCAGAGAGGGAACCGCACAGGGAACTCTGGGTATGTGGCCAGGAATTCTGGTGTCTCAGAGTATGGTGGGGGTGGGGTGGAGTGGGGTGGGAGAGGGTTCTGTGATACCTGCCTTTCACGATGTGGGAGAAAGAATATAAGCTTGATTTCAACTTTAGGACTTTGAGGAAAGCCACATCACATGTGACTTGCAAGTTCAGGTGAAAAGGAGATATTAGGGGGTGTAACCAACCCTGACTCCAGAAGCGAGTGGGGAGGCTGGAGATCTGTGATCTACAAGGAAACACACTCTCCAAGGTCACCTGCCTGGCCCTGGCGTCGGGAAAGGAAAGGTGTGCAGACGACCAGAAGGACTCTAGCTCAAGGGATGACTTCAGGACGGTCAGCCTGGAGGCTCCCCATTCTCTGCCCCACCAGGTGTCCAGTTCCCACTTCGGCCAGCCCTGCCCACCGCCAGGCAGGCGTAGGCAGGACCTGACTAAAGTTCAACACTAGCGTCTTGGAGGGCGCGCCCAGGGTGTGACTAGAAACAGCCACGCCTTCCAGCGACCCGCCCCTCGATTAGGCCCCGCCTCCACCTCGGCAAACTCCACTGACCACTGCGGAGCACTCATGATGCGCCGATCGTCTCAGGGTCGCCTTAGGGGCCGAGTGAGGCCCCGGGGGCGTGCTGGGAACACAACGCCGGTCCCAGGGAACCAGACAGGTGAGGGCTGGGGTCGCAGGTCTCAGCGCCTTTTTCACCGACGGAGAAATGGAGGGGCGAGGGGCTTCTGTGCTGGAGACCCGTCCAGGAAGGGGGCGTGCATCGTACCGCCAGAGCCTTCTCGAGAACGAACTTTCTTGACTTCCCGCTGATCCAGCGGGTGACCCCAGCTGAGCCGAAACGGGGCTGCAAGCGGCCCGAAACCAGGCGGCGGGCACCTCTTAGCGTTTGCTCGGTATCGGCGACGGTCGCCCGGCACAGTCCCACACGCTTGCGGAAGTCGGAGCCGGCTTCACCTGGTGGGGTGTGCGACCCAGGGTTGGAGGGAGTCATTTGGGGTGTCTTCTGGGCTGCGGAGAGTTGTAATCTTTGGTGACTACTCCAGCCTCACTTTACAAAAGGGAAAGTGAGCCTGTAAATGAGGAGATGCTGAAGTTATCCAGCAACCAGGACCCAGGTTGGATCTAGGTTATCAAAGGTCAGAGGTCTCCGGGAGGAGGGAAAGTGGTTGTTCAGTGTGCTGCGGAGGGTTCTGCACTTGGTCTTAGCCAAAAGGGCGAGAAACGATGCTGATGTCAGCTTTGCTAACTCTTAGAAGCACCACCAAAACCGCATTTCTCCCAAGAGCTCAGTTCTGTGCATCTAGGAGGTGCTCCGCCTCTGTGGAGGGCTTAGCTGCATTGCACTGGAGGAAGAAGATCTAGAGGCACACTGCTCTCACCCAAGCCCAGTGCTTTACAGCCTTCATAATGCTTGCGACCCTTTAATACAGTTCCTCGTGCTACGGTGACCCCCAACCATAAATTTATTTTCGTTGATAACTGTAATTTTGCTATGTCTGAATCCTATTGTAAATACCAGTGTCTTCTAATGGTCTTAGGGGAATCCCTGTGAAAGGGTCGATTGACCCCCCCCCCCAGGTTGAGAAACCCTTAGTGGGTTTGATTCTTTTGATACCATTCCATCCTGTCAGCCCATTGCTGGCCCCACAGGTGTGGCTAGTTTGGGCTTTCTAATTGTTACTCCACAGGAGTGCCTCTGTGTTTGAAGAGGCTAACCTGGGCCTGGTACTACTGAGGAAAGGGGACACTCTTGTGAGTACTTTCTGCCTAGTAGTCTGGAGGAGTAGTAGGTGTCACCTGCAAGGAGAGGTGGATGGCCTTGCCTGAGGTTACCCCACTGCTTTGGGGTGGCCTGAGGCCCTGCTGAGTTTGCAAACAAAAAAGCTATTTGCATAGGAATCTCTGGAGAAAGTCTGAGAGTCCAGTGTCTCACTTGTCCTTTGCTCTGCCTGGCTTCAGGAGCGCTCTGTGTCCTCATAGTGTGTCCTTTGCGCCCAGCTTCCAAGCATGTTTCAGGCCCAAGGCTCCTTGTCAGAGTCTGAGTGGTAGTCCTCTCTTACCTGGGATGAGTCCCTACCCCTGTGCCTCAGTTTCCTTATGAGATGCAGGGCAAGCGAGGTATCCCTGCCCCCAGGCTGTGGACAGGATTAGCAGAATAGACTCTGTTCTTGAAGAATAGAGTCTGCGGGGCTTGCTTAGCAGTGGCCTGCCTTGTTTATTTAATGGGCTGGGAAGGGAATGGGAAAAGATGGGGTCTAAAGCTTTGTGGAGTTAGTTTGGTGTTGTCAAAAGATAATTGGGAGATAAAGCCACCGGGATGTGTGGTTCCCACGGTCTGTAGAATGGGCCCATTATTGAGGTATTCTGGAGGTCTATGTTCTGTGTGTAGGACTCAGGGCAGGACTAAGAGTGTTGTCATCCCCCAAACCCCCACTTAACCCTGGTCTTCTATCTAGTCTCGATAGAGGGTTTGGCTCTGTTCCCAGGGCAGCTCCTGAACTCCTTGGTCCGGGAGGTTTTCCAGGAACACAGGGTTCCAGTGGCTGGAAGCCACCTCCTGCTAACTCCAGAAGGGACCTTGAGAAGTATGAGAAGCTCAGTGAATAAGTGCAGGTGGGCCTTTGAAATGTGTTCTCAGCTTCACCCCCGAGAAGCTTCCCTGCCCATCATTACATAGGAGAAACTGAGTCCTAGTGATAGCCAGTATGAGTCAGCATGATGCTCCTCTCCTCTTGCCAAGGAAAATGGATCTCTGACTCTACACCCCAGAAGAGTCAGAGATCCATTTTCCTTGGTTAGAATAATCTCTGTTCTGCCACAGAAAGAGAACACATAGTCCATGGTATGAAACCCATGGTTTCAGGGGCATAGGAAGATGGGCTCAGAAAAAACAGATGACTTCGGCGAGGACACAAAGCCAGGCTATGGGTCTTACATAGTTAGTATTAGGTCCTGCTGTTAGAGTTGTCTGTGTATGCATAACTCAGTGATCTTTTAAAAGTCTGAATCCCCCCCCCCCCCACAGCCTCTGCCAGCATAAAAGGGAACCAACGTAGTAAAAAGGTCACCGTGAGGGGATCTTGGATCTCAGGAAGGACAGGGCGGGGGGGGGGGGGTGGGATGCTGGCCCTGCCTGTGGTCCAAGGTTCCAGATAAAAGATTAACAAACAAGGCTCTTTCCCAAGGGATCCAGCTGGCCTCAAGGACTGGGGGAGGCGAGAGGAGGAGGGTGGTGCCCCTCCCAGAGCTAGTTCGATGCACCTCAGAGTGGAAGGACCTGGGGACAGAGCTACTGCAGGTGGACTGGGTTGAGATGTCAGGTGGGACAGGCTACAGACCCTCATGGGCTGGGCAGGTGGCCTTGCTGTGCCCATTTGTCCTTTGCTTCATCTCCTATGCCTGGAGGACCAGACTGTATCTTGTGTGTTGGATCTTAGCTTTTCATATGAGCATTAATCCCATTCACTTTTCTTTTTCTGTTGCTTTTCACTCTCTTGAAGATTTACTTCTACCAAAAAAAAAAAAAAAAAAAAGTGACCCTCAGGGTTCCCAAAGTAAAATCTATACCAGAGATGGTGCGCAGGGGGTGGAGGGTCAGATGAATGGGCACAGTGAAGGACTGGGGGATGTGCAGTGTCCAGTGTCCAAAAGCAGTATACAGAGAAGGCTCAAAGCTATTGCTGTCAGCTTAGCCAAGTGTCTTCCTGAGAACCCAGGGTGTCCCCTAGCTCAGTTAGGAAATACAGTGTACCTGCTGGGTCTCGAGGGGCAGTTTTGAGCAGTAGAGGAGAAGATGGAGCTTGATTCATAGGTGTCAGGCACGGGGAGAGTCTGTGAGGTGTCGAAGAGGAATAGCTGTGGATCTGTAGGTTGAGCTGGGAAGGGCATCTCTCTCTCTCTCTCTCTCAGTACCTTTTTGTCTGTTCCTTTACTTTCTGAAACAGGGTTTCTCTGTGAGGTCTTGGCTGCCCTGGAACTCACTCTGTAGACTAGGCTAGCTTCTAACTCAGAGATCCACCTGCCTCTGCCTCCCTGGCGCTGGATTTAAAGTTGTGTGCCTTGAAGAGGTCTCCTTGAGTGGCTTGTGCTGGCCTTGAATTCACTATCTTGTTTCACCCTCCTGAGTATCTTCACCAGGACACCCAGGGGTTGCAGGCTTCACAGACTTTGACAGCATATCTCTGCCTGCCCAGTGCTTTCTGTACATTTATTTACAGGCCATCTAAGGCAGAGGAAGCCAGGGTGTCCACCTTCGTGTTTGCCTTGATCGGGTCTGTGGGTCTTAAGCCTTCTCTTCTAGAAGATGTGTTCATCCCAGAGTAGAAGTCACTGGCCTTGCAGGCCCAGGGATGGGTAAAAGAGACCCCAATGGGGTCTGGGGAAGGAGGGTTCCTTGTACTGTCAGCCTGGCTTGGAGTGTTTGAGCTAATGCTAAAAGTCCTAAGGGATGTAGTTCAGTTGGTAGTGTACTTGCCTGGCATGCATGATGCCCTGGATTCCATCCCGGGCATGGTATAGACCTACTGTGGTGGCACACAGTAATCCTCTCACTGAGAAGGTAGAGACAGGAGGACTGAGAGTTGACTCAAGGTAGTCTGGAGTACATGAGAAACTGGCTCAAGGTCTACCAAGGCACTAATTCTATGAACCAGCCCTGCCTCTGTGTCTCGACCATGCAGGCAGCCCCACCTTCCCTGTGACCCAGTAAAGCAGAATACCCAT
Source organism: Micromys minutus (assembly GCF_963924665.1). Taxonomy (NCBI): domain Eukaryota; kingdom Metazoa; phylum Chordata; class Mammalia; order Rodentia; family Muridae; genus Micromys; species Micromys minutus. The sequence goes on from NC_137969.1 coordinate 104,381,264, forward strand.
TTTACAGATGGGGAAGTCTGAGGTCAGTGTGAAATATGGGCTGAAACTTGCTGCCTGGATCAGATCCAGGAGCCTATGTGTTTATCTCTGCTCTCATATCAAAGGGGAAAGTCTGGGGGCTTGGGTTGGAAAGACGGGGCTACTCCCAGTCAGGGCCACTCTCTCAGTGCTTCCTTCAGCTCAGTTTAAAGGAAGTTGGGCCTCCCTGGCCGGATGTCTCCTTGAATAACACAAGGAGGAAGGGCTCATGCCCATTGTCACCTCTGTCCTTTGACCAAACTTCTCTATTTACCTTGTAATGGAAGAACAGTAGTTGGCAGCTGGGGCTCTAGACCCTGTGAGTCCTCTAGAAAGGTGGCTAGAAATGCCATGTTTGGGACCAGGACAGCAATAGAAGCCTCTCTGTCCCAAGTCTCTCCCAGTTTACCTAACCCAGCTGCTCTTTCCATCCTCTTATGGGGCTGCCATCCCTTTGTTAGGCTTGCACTAGAAATGATCCATGCTTTCATTTAGCTCTTTAATTTGACAAAGCTCCTGGGCTTCTGACAGCCAGCATGGCAGGGCTGGCTAGCTCTCTTTCCTTGGTGACTGTCGGTGGCTTCACCCTTCATCCCCCACAGTTAGGAGGCTCAGTGACAGGGCAGGAAATCTGCCTTTTAAGATTTGTGACTAGCTGGCTGTGAGGTATACCAGGACCTACAGCCTCTAGCTGAGGAAAAGCACCCCCTCCCAGCAGAACCCTCCCCAAAGCACCGGATGTGGCTGTTGACAGACATAGCGTGAACCAAGTGGGGACGTCGCGGGGCCCCACCCGCTCTGCAGCTAAGATGTATTTAGGGGAAGTGGACGACAGTGGTTTCCTTGATGAGCCCCAGACATTTCATCCAGTCCTCTCAAAACGCCGCCTGGTGTTCCATTTGCAGGAGATGAGACAAGTTCAGGGTAAGAAGGCCCCAGGTGATAAGGGCAACTGTCAATCTATACTCTCTGGTTCCAAAACCTCGAGCTGGCCCAACTTGGGTTCACAGAAGGCTTCAGTCTGTCACAACCTTTCTATGTGGCACATACTTGTGCTGCTGGCCACCCCTACCAGCCAGAACCCTTTGTGATAAAGTTCTAGTTTATTCAAGTGCTGTGCTGGTGGGCCACTTTGTGTGTTGGTGGACCACTCTGAGTGTTGCTACCCTCTGCCTTCTCTCTGTCTATCCGCCACCAAACTGGTAGCAGGTGGTGAGGGTGGGCTTCCTGTCTGCTAGATCAGCTGCAGAAGAATGCAGAAGTTGCCACTCTAAATTGAGGACTGGGAAGTGTTGGCTGCCTGGCATCCTGGGGAAGAGCCCTGAGGCTGGCTTTCGTCTGCCCAGCTATGTCTACCACAGCTCTAAAATCCTATGTCCACTTCCCGGGCCATCGAGATAGTGTAATTCCATAATCTAGAATACTGCAAGAGCAAAGGCGTAGTGTGGAGTCTGATTGATCTGTGAAGTCAGTTTCCTGCAGTCTGACACTGACGTTTATGGAGAGAGAGCTGGTGCTCCGTGCAGAGATACAGGACTCTGGAATCAAGAGTTCAAGTTTTGACCGGAGGTGGTGGCATATGCCTTTAAGCCCAGCACTTGGGAGGTTGAGGCCAGCCTGGTCTACTACAGAGTAAGTTCCAGGGCAGCCAGGGCTACCCAGAGAAACTTGTCTCAAAAAAAAAAAAAAAGACAAAAACAAAAAAAAAAACACAGAAAATTCAAATTATGCCTTTCAGCTAGTGACCCACACAGCCAGTGAGTTACTAGGTTACTTTCATGACAAGCATTTTACTGACTGAGCCAGCATCTCCCTGGCCCTTCTGCATCTCTGTTTAAGGACAATATTGCTGTCCCTGCTTCATGGCATTTTGCTACAATTTGGGGCTATGCATTATTTTTCTATTGTTGTTTTGTTTTGCTTTGTTGTTTTTGGTACCTTGGTGAGTGAATCTGTGTTTCTTACTGGAGATGTGAATATTTTCCAGATTCTTGCCATCTCACCAGGCTCTGAGGTGAGCCTCCTGTTACAGGACTAGAGGTAGCATCGTGGATCATGCTGTGTATGTAGCCCTCACACTCACCAGACTTTATCCAAGAAGGCTTGGCTATCACTACAAACAGCCTGGGGAGTCACTTTTCTACCCCAAGGGATACTGGTCTTCATCATTATCATTAGTTATTGTATCCTGTTAGGATGGAACCCAGAGCCTCAGTACATGTTAGGCAAGTGCTATACCACAGGGGGATACCACATCTTTTTTTTTTTTTTTTTTTTTTTTTTCATTTAATCTCAGCCACCTTGGATGACTTCGTGGTTAACAGCACTTGCAGGTGGGTGACACTTTCAATCCCAGTGCTTGGGAGGCAGGTGCAGCTAGCCTCTATGATACCAACAACAAAAGAGCACCCACTACTCTTGTATAGGACCTGAGCTTGTCTCCCAGAATCCTTTAGGTCATTCACAACAGCCTGCAACCTAGCTGTAAGGAGTTAGCCCTTTCTGGCCTGTGAGGGCGCTTGCCCTCACATGCACACACACACACACACACACACACACACACACACACACACACACACACACGCATTATTTAAGAAATAAAAAGCTTAGCCACCTTGCTGAGGGAAAAATCAACTATCATTCAGGCGTCTTGGCTTGCTGTGTTTGGTAAGCATGTTTTCCTGGCCACTGGCCAATGTATCTCTTGTGTTCCTTGCTTACACATGAGTTCAGTTTTAAAAGTAAATATGTTTAACTCTCATTGGTGAGATCTCTTTTCCGATCAAAGAGATTGGAGTTTTGTTTACTTTCTAAACATCTTTTCCTAATTTGTTCATCTGAGTGAATGTTTACCTTTCAGTTATTAACAGGTAACAAATGATCACTTCTCAAGTTTCTCTCCGTCCCTGCTGCTTTGGAACAGTGCTTTGCTAATCACTGTTCCCAATATTGTCACTTATTGTCTTAACACAATGCTTAATGCAATCCTTAACGCAATAGATTTCCTTAAGGTCAGCCCACAGCTCCGGAGGGCCTCCTGGGGGGCTGCGGCAGCTCTCTCTGCCCTCTGCTGCCCACAAGGGAGCCTCACAGCCACCTTTCTCTCCAGGAACCTGTGCTCAGCTCCAGCCCCCCCCTCAAGGCACCTTGCAAGTTGTCCGCGGAGATGGCACTTCACTGGGGACTGTGCTCATATTCCGCTGCCCCTCTGGCCACCAGATGGTGGGGTCTGGCCTCCTTACTTGCGCCTGGAACGGGAGCACTGCTGACTGGTCTTCAGGAAGCCCTGTGTGCAAAGGTATGGCCTTCCCCTTCCCGAGCTGCCCCAGCTCAACTGCTGGTGGGATGGGGGATGGGGGTCCCAGATGCTGTCACATCAAAGGTAGTTGGTCCAGTCATAGGCTAGCCCACACTGACAGTTCTCTTCCCACTGCTGCCTGCTCTCACATTTGAGTACAGATGAAGTGCTGGCTTCAACCCCTTGCTGCTACCCTGGCCCCTGATTGGTCCCTAGTGCCCCCTGAGCGGACACTCTGTCTTCTATGACGTGGGGAAACAAACCTACCCACTTCCTTACCTACCCTCTTTCCTTCATGACGGCCTCAGGCAAACCCTGACAGGTGTTCTAGGTGCCAAGAATTCTAGGAACCAGGAGTACAGAGGGCCAGGATTGTGCCAGCCCTGGATCCCCTGTCTCAGGGAAAGAATACTCATTCTATTTGTCTGGTTGTATGTGTAGAGCCTGTCTTGACTGTCCAGGGCCTTGTGTGGCCTTTTCCTAAGTGAAGGCTAGTATATTACATTAGTGCATAGATTCAAAACAGCTTGGTGCTTGTGTGTGTGTGTGTGTGTGTGTGTGTGTGTGTGTGTGTGTGCTGAGTATGTACAGAGCCTTTAGCATCCTTTGTTGGCTCAATCTCTTGAGATGAGAGTATCTGTAAGGACTAGGTTCTGAGAGACTGAGAACCCAAAATGGCAAGGATAACCTGCCAAGGACATAACGGGTGGTGTCTGAGTGACCTAGGAATGAGCCTTATGGTGTTAGAAGGCCCCTGGGGGCAAAGGGCACACCCTTGCATCTTGCAGATGATTCTTAGCTGTCCCCTCCCCCTCCCCCATTTCACAACCCTTCATCCACTATTGGCCAGAACAGGTTCTGTCTCAGAGAGCTGGAGTCTAAGCTCTAGGTGAGCATGCAGTCAGGGGGCTGGAAACGGCCTGGGGACTTGGACTGTGTAACCCATGGGAATGTTATGCATATACATGCTTGTTTGAATTACAATCTTGGGATCTCTTTTTCAAAGAATATTCCTGAGAATCTAATGGCGCATGTTCTCTGTAACAGCTGAAGTCGTACAGCTGACCCTGTGCAAGGTTAGCCTTGTCCGTCATTTCTGCTTCTTTCAGGAAGATGAGCTGAGCAGGCCCTCCGATGAGGTTTGCCCACATGTGCCTTGTGAAAATCGATGGCGCCCCACTGGCGCACCCTGTCAACTGGCTGAAATGCGCCCTTCTTGAGAATGTCTTCCCTAATAAATCCCTTTAAATATATTCTTTCCAAACCGCAATATTGGCCAGTAGAGCCTAAATGACCTCCCCCAAAATGGACCCTCCTGGGGACCCCACTCTAACGACTCTGAGCCTAGCAGGTCAGTGCCAGGAGCTGTGGTTTTCCCTCTTAGCTGTGCCACCGCACGAGACCTTCGGCTTCAAGGTGGCAGTGATCGCCTCCATCGTCAGCTGTGCCATCATCCTGCTCATGTCCATGGCCTTCCTCACCTGCTGCCTCCTCAAGTGCGTGCAGAAGAGTGAGCAGCGGCGTGCCGACAGGTACAGTGGCCTCGTGGCCTTCCAAAAGGTGTGCTCAGCTGTGAGGTGCTTACCACATCTGCCAGGTGCCCTGACAGTGTCTGGGGGTCCCACAGGTCCATCTGGCCTCATGGATATATGGCTCCTGGGATATTGAGGCATATAGCTGGGCTGTGAAGACACAGGGCATGTATTTGTGGGGGGGGTGGCGTGTGTACATGCATGAGTACATGCATGTAACCTTTCTGTCTCTGTACGTATTGGTCATGAATGAATGTGGAAGTCACAGAACAACCTTGGGTGTCTGTCAGGAATTCTGTCTCCACCTCTTGTCTGCTTATAAGAGTGCTGGGATTACGCATTGTGTATTACATGAGTCCTGGGAATTTGAACTCATGTCCTCATGTTGCACAGCAAATGTTTTACCCACTCTGCCATTTCCCTGTCCACATACAGGGGACACTTAGTGAACCTACATACACATATGGCAGTCTGTTGTGTTGGAGGCATTTTGGGCTGCCACAAATGGATAACCCCTACATATACATCAGGTGGGCATTACTGTCCTCACAGATGTGGGCCTAGGATTCCAGGTGTGCATCACCACACCTGTGCACCCCCACACCTGTGTACCACCACACCTGTGCACCCCACACCTGTGTACCACCACACCTGTGTACCCCATACCTGTGTACCACCACACCTGTGTACCACCACACCTGTGCACCCCCACACCTGTGTACCACCACACCTGTGCACCCCACACCTGTGTACCACCACACCTGTGTACCACCACACCTGTGCACCCCCACACCTGTGTACCACCACACCTGTGTACCACCACACCTGTGCACCCCATACCTGTGTACCACCACACCTGTACATCCCCACACCTGGCAGTAATTGACTCGTCTTTCTCATTGTTTTATTGTGTTAAAACACACATATAAACTCACCATGTTATTCACTGTTTAGGGTGCTGTTGAGACAGGTGAGACAGCTCCATGGGTAAAGGTCCTACTGTCAAGTCTAGAACCACACAGTAGGAGAAAACTGAAATGGATAAGCAGACTCTTTTTCTTAAAGCAGTGCTATTTGTTCTGTGTCATTCACAACAAGCAGAGTTCAGCAGTCAGCTGTTCATGCTAAAACGTTCCACATTTGTTTGCTAGGTTGCTTTTCATTGGAGCCCGCATGCTTTTCCCTGTCCCTGGCTGTTAACATCTGAACAGCACAGGTGTCCCGTTCTCTCACCTAGTGACCTGCTGCTGGTCAGTGGGCCACGGCCACCCAGAGCCAAGATGGGCTGTGTAGAGGTGTTTCTGCATGTACAAGCTGTTGGGAGACAAGGGGTCTATTTAGGACCTTCATCCTGAACTCTCTCCTCCAGGACGACACAGCTGTGGTACCAGCTGAGAGGCGAGGACCTGGAGACCGTACAAGCTGCCTACTTGGGCCTCAAGGGACACAACCACAATAACAGCAGCAGCGTCGGTGGTGGCAATGGTGGCTGCAGTGGTGGCAGCAAGCCAGGGATTCAGCACAGCCAGGCCCATGACAACCACAGCTTCACCACGTAGGTTACCTAAGTCATAGGGTAGGGGTGTGCTAGGGGGACAAGGCCCAGGAACGCTCTTTCCAGACTAATCATGGCCAGGTCCTGGGGCACTGGCCACCTCACATTCTGGGGACCTTGGTGTGCCTATTTCTCCTGTGCCTCAACTCCCAACCCCTAAGCTGTTCCAGTGCTCTGGCCCTCACAATTGCCTATCTAGTTTAAACTCAGTGGGATGTGAGGACTGCAGAGAACCTGTACCTCCTCTGTCTGCTATGCCAGAGTCAGCCTCAGTCCTCACCCCTCCCTCCCTCCCTCCCCCTCTCCCTCTCTCTCTCTTTCTCTCTCCTGCTGGGCCTTCACATTCCCTCTCTTTCTCCTCCTAGCTCCAGGTAGACATCAGCTATGGCTTTTTCTTGGTGCGCTTTATCTTTCCCCTAACTAGTAAAAGCACAGTCCTTCTCTGTGTGACTGTGTTGGCCTGTCTGTCTCTAATAGGGTCTCATGTAGCCCAGGTTGACCTCAGACTTGCTAGGTAGCCAAAGATGATCTTGAACTCCTGATTCACCCACCTCTGCCTTCCAACTGCTGAGATTACAAATTGGCATACTTGGCCTGTGTGATGCTAGGGTGAATCCAGGGCTTTGTGCATGCTGGGTGAGCACTTGGTTACCTGAGCCGAATTTTCAGGCCCAGAACATGCCTTTTCCGACTCTAGAACCTGTCTACCTTGATGGTAGATGGAGTAGAAGACACCTCCAGGGTTGCTGCTGGCATTAATGTGCCTGACTTTGTGCTCAGCATCAGGTTCTGGGGCTCTTTAAATGGAAACAGGCTTCTGTCCTTCATGCTATAGACTCATGATGTTCAGGCTGGAAGTCTCATACCCTGTCCTAGTTGGGGCTTCTATTCCCATGGTGAAATACCATCATTAAAAGCAAGGTGTGGGAGAAGGGGTTTATTTGGCTTACACTTTCATAACACAGTGCAACTTTGAAGTTGTCAGGACAGAAACAGGAGGCAGAAGCTGAGGCAGAGGACATGGAGGAATGCTGCTTACTGGCTTGCTCAGTCTGCTTTCTTATAGAACCCAGAACCACTAGCCCAAGAGTGATCCTACTCACAGTGGGCTGGGCCCTCCCACATCAATTACTAATTAAGAAAACGCCTTGCAGCCAGATCTTCTGAAGGAATCTTCTCAGTTAAAGTTTCTTCCTTTCAAATAACTCTAGCTGTGTCAAGTTAATATAAAACTAGACAGGAAAAAACCCAGCATGGTGGCATACGCCTTTAATCCTAGAACTTGGGATACAGAGGCAAGCAGATATCAGAGTTTGAGGCCAGCCTGGTCTACAATGTACAAGGGGAATTCCAAGAAGCCAAGACCATACAGAGAAACCCTCTCTTGAAAAACAGAGAAAGGAAAAACCAAAAAAAAAAAAAAAAAAAAAAAAAAAACAAAAAACTAACCAGTACAAACCCACTGTCTCTTTGGTGCTTCCCCACTCGACACTGAGCTGTGAATTCTTATCATGGGTCTTCTGTGGAGGCTTCTACCAGATACTTCTCTGTTGCTGGGATTAAAAACACCACGATCAAAAGTGGCCTCCAGAAGAAAGCTTATTTTGATACCAGAGGCAGCACGAGTAAGCTGAGACTCCTTCTCAACTGTGCATAGCAAGCAGAGGGCAAACTAGAAGTGGAGAGAGGCTGTAAACTATCAAAGCCCACCCCAAGTTGTGTGCTTCCTCCAGCAAGGCTGTACCTCCAAACAGTGCCACCAGCCTGGGCACTAAGTGTTCAAATACATGAGCCTATGAGGAACATTTCTCATTCAAATCCGAGCAGCTGCTCTCCATCCTTTCACAGGGTCAGAAAACACAGATGTTTACATTTCAACTCATAACAGTAGCCAAACTACTGTTACAAAGTAGCATTGAGAATAATTGTATGGTTGTGGGTGGGGGGTCACTGCAGCATGAGGGACTGCATTAAAGGGTCATAGCACTAGGCAGCTTGAGAACCACTGAACCAAAGTCACAGACTACAGAGACAAGCCTGTGGTCTCTGAGATGATCCCTTAGGTCCCTTTACTATGGTGGCATGAGGGGGTTCTGACCATGGGCTAAGAGCCCAAAGTGATCCTCCTAGATCTGCTGCGATTTGGGAGTTACCAGGTGGTATATTGACTTGAGATTCCAGTGTCTTTTGGAGCAGCCACAGTACGCTCTTTAATTCTTTCTCTGTTCATTTCATTGCTATCTGTTCACATTGAACTTATGTTCTTTTTTTTTTTTTTTTTTTTTTTTTTGAGTCAGGGCCTCATATAGCCTAAGCTACCCTCAGACTCACTATGTGGCTGATTATATACTTAAACTCAGGATTGTTTTTGTTTGACTAGTTTTGCTATGTTTCCCAGGCTGTTTTGGAATTCCTGAGCTTAAGGAATACTCCTGCCTCAGCCTCCTGAGTTGCTGGAACTATAGATGTGTACCTGGCTGGTTTTCTTTATTAAATAAGGTAGCATCTTTGGGCTAATCCTAGGAGTGGATTGTTTAAGCCAAGTAGTTTGATTCTTTGTCCCAGAGTTCTCACAAGTTTTGCCAATTCTTATGGGGAAAGTTCTTTCAAAGGGAGGCTATAGAACTGTGTATGGAATTATGTTTCCCTACCTGTTGTGTGAAAGAACTTTCCCTGGGGAGACTCAATACATGTTTCATCCCAGATAGGGATCCCACAAAAAACCAAAGTATAGATACCACCTAAGTCCAACTTGGTGAACCAGTGCATTTTATTAGGGTTACCTACAGGAACAGAAATGATTCAAAGAGCTACATCTCCAAGGCCTCCATGAGTGACAGCTCCCAAAATTTGGGAACCTGGAGCACACTGCACATCCAGCAGGCAGCCCAATAGGCTGGAGAGAGTCCCTTCCAAGTGACTCCAGTTGATCTAAACCTCTTTCAGGCAGCTCAGCTGATTTCTGCTCCTCCACGTCCACCATCTTTGCAGCTCAGCTTTCTTGTCTGATGGAAAACTTGAAGCTTTTATTGTTTACTTTGGCAGGGGCAGGCCTGGTGGATCTGTCAGTTTCAGGGACTGTCCTGAAGTTCTTTTGAACTGTTTACCTTGGTGCTTAAGGAGCTAACCTACAGGATAGAATGTTGCTATTTCAGAGGGGACTGTTACTCTACTGGGGAGTAGGAGTGCTCTAGGTGACTTGCATGGTCTATGCCGAGGGGACTACCACAAGAACGAGGATGCTGGTTTAATGGCCACTCTGGGAGTCAGCTCTAGTTGGTATAGCTCAAAAGGCAGGAAGTAGGGAGTGATGCGAGATGATTGGGCTCAGAAAGGGTTCTTTCTGCCCAGGGCTGACTAGCACAGTGAAGGTGCATAGCCCTGAGCTTCAAAGCCCCTGGCCTTGGACCCAGGTAGAATGGTGCTCTAGACCTGAAGCCATCTGCCCCTCTAGCAAGGCCCACACTGTCTTGTTATTGAGCCTACCTTTTGTCTTGCTGTGAGTACGTGATACTATCCTAAATTCTCCCGGATGCTTGCTGTCTTCCTAAATGAAGGCCCTAAGTTTGTCCCACTTATTGTAAGGTTAAAAAACACTTGTGCCAGCTGACAATAATGACACATACCTGTAGTCCCAACACTCTGAAGGCAAGAGGAGCTCCGTGAGTTTGAAGCCATCCTGGTCTATCTAGCCACAGGTCAGCAAGAATTACAAAACAAAACATCAAAAAAGAAACATGTGCCAAGGATGGAACTATATTACGTCATAGCTCAGACAACAGAGAGCTTTTCTTACATACTTGAAGCCCTGGATTCAATTCCCAATACCATGGAAACTGTACTTGGCGTCACATGCCTGTAATCCTAGCACTTACTTGTTATTCCATTCGAGTATTCGCAAGACCTCTAGGCCATTAAGACCATTGCTTAATTTCTGCTACCTCACAGGGAGGGATGGAGAGAGCATTGGTCTGGGAGTGTATCCTGTGCAGGAGGTAATGCTGGAAGTGACTGCCCAAGAGAGTCCACCCACGGGAGGAGAGGCAGACGGCACCATAGGAGAGGGGCATATGTGAGAGGAGGCGGGTAGCCAGGATGAAGGTAGCTGATGAAGAGCTCGTCAGCCTGGAGAATTGGTTTGTGAGGGAGCTGAAGAGAATTGGAGGTATAGAAGGGAAGGTTGGAGGACATAATCCAAGGAAAGGAGGTGATGTCTTTTCCTGCCTGGGACATCCCCAGGTCCTGGCCAGGGAGCTGGGCTCCTGCAATTCTCACAGACTCTGAAACATTCCCAGCAAGTTTCTTTTGGCATGAGAGAGCTGAGATCCAGGAAGATCCTGTGGCAGGGATTTGGGGAGGGTGGCATTTCTAACAGGAGATGGCCCCTTAGGCAGTGGTGTAGCCTGAGTCCATTAAGGCCTTGGGTGAGTCCAGAAAGGACCATCACTCTCTTCCCCCGGCTCATGTCTTTTCTTCCTACAGAGACCTTGGTGACACCAGAGAGCAGTCTGGTGTGACCCACAGTGTGGACAAAGACCCTTGGACTTTCAGGATGGGAACTCCGAACCCTGGTAGCTCCTCCAGCTCTCCATGCACCTACGTGATGGTCCACGCAATGAACTCTGCAGGGCTGGCCCCTGGAAATCCCATGAGGCCCAAAGTGTACCTTCCGGGGTGACCCCACTAGCCAGAGGCCTGCAACTCAACATTTGCCCAGATGGATCTGGGTCAGGGCAGTCACCTCCAGGTAGAGGGGGCCTTTGGGAGCTTTGTTGACATTAAAGGCTGGGGGCCCAGCGGAGAACAATCTTTCCTGGAGGAGACCTCTGTGGCTGTTACAGGACCTGCTCATTGAACTGTTACTGGGGTGAGGTCTCAAAAACGTCACCACAACCAGGGTTCTTTTAGAGAGAATGAGACATTTTAAGCAAATACGGTTTTGCATAGTAGAGTATTAAAATATTAATAAAGTACTTTCAGCAATACAGGTAGCCACCTTATCATCTCCTGGGGCAGGGACCAATCGCCTGGAAGCAGGGCTCCCAGGACTTCATCTGTATATTGCAGGTAAGGGAAATAGATGTGTTTTCTTTGCATAAAAACACAAAGTGGGGTTGGAAATGCAGCTCAGTTGGCAGAATGCTTGTGTATCATGCATAACAAGGCTTCAGTCCCCAGCACCATACAAACCAGGCAGGGTAGCTTACACCTGTAATTCCAAGTTCTTGGGTGGTGGGGGAAGGAGAATATGAATTTCAGGGTCATCCTCAACCACACAGTGAGTTCAAGGCTACCCTGGGCTATGGGACACACTGTCTAAAGATTTACTTATTTATTGTATATAAGTTTACTGTAGCTGTCTTCAGACACACCAGAAGAGGGCTTCAGATCTCATTAGAGATGGTTGTGAGCCACCATGTGGTTGCTGGGATTTGAACTCAGGACCTCTGGAAGAACAGTCAGTGTTCTTAACCACGGAGTCATCTCTCCAGCCCGGGGAAACCCTGTCTAAATAAATTATAAACTCACTTTAAGGTAGAAACCATTGTCCCTGTTGGCCATCCCAACAAATCCGCCAATCCAGTTGTCATAAAACCGACTATGTATTATCACCCCCTAGAGCTCTGAGCTTGTTGGAGACATGGGAGTCTGATTACTCACAAGTCTGTGTTTGTTGCTGGCAGTCAGTGGGGGACCTTCTGAAGTCTTAGGGGGAATAGTCTCTCCCCACAGGCCCCACCCCCCACACTCAGTTTCCTCATATCTGAGAGGCTGATCTCCAAGGTGAGATATCATAGGAGCTCCAGATGGAGGGTGCTGTCTTATAGTCTTCTGCCTTGAAAGCTGTCTGTCTTCCCATAGTCTATTTATCAGGAAACCCCCAAGCAGCTGGGCATCACTGGTGTGGGAAAGCAGAAGTAGCAGACATGTTTAAAGCTGTCACATCTGCTGGGTTTACAGTCATATTTCTAGCCCCTCGGGAGGCTGAGGCAGAAAGATCACCTTTGATCTGGGAGTTAGAGGCTAGCCTGGACTACAAAGCAACACCCCCCACTCCCTGTATTTCAGACAGAACAATCTTCACCTACTACAGCTCAGTGGTAAAGCCCTTACCTAACGTCATGTGGTTGGGAGTTCAGTCTCCAAGTCAAAACCACTACAGTCACCTGGAAGCCAGCAACTTGTCAAATCGGTTTTATAAAAGCTAGCCCCGCCAGGCGGGATGACACCTTCCATTAATCCTAGCACTCAGGAGGCAGACCAGCCTGCTTTATGTAGATCTGGGATAGCCAGAGCTATGCAGGAAGAAACTGAGGTCCCAAAAACGTCATGCCATGACCAGGGATCTTTTAAAGAGACTCTGAGACATTTTAAGCAGATATAGTTTTGCATAGTAGAATATGAAAATATTAATAAGGTACTTTCAGAAATACAGGTAGCTACCTCACCATTCTCTGGGGCTATAATCCCAGCAACTAACCACAAGGCAGAGGCAAGAAGGAACATGGCAAGTACAACCCTAGCCTGATCTACTTAGTAAGACTGTCTTTAAACATAAATAAATGAAAAACAAAAACAGACCCTAATTTACTGGCCTCAGGCCTCACTCTGAAGGGAATGGTTTATTACAGCAAGCTTTATGAGCACACACACTATGCCTACCTGGTTGGAGGTGTCTCACAATTTATATCACTTAAGATGAATTTTGAGTTCACTGCATCTCAGGTTCCCCGGGGTTCTCTCTCACTTCAGAGCCCCAACTTTGTCTTGGCCAATTAAAAGGACATCTCATGCAATGCCGTGAGATATCTCAGTGCATAAACCTCTTTGCCACAGAGCCTGGTAATTCAATCCCAGGAGCCACATGGTGGAAAAATAAATCAACTCCTGCAGCCCAGCGTTTTCCAGAACTTCAGTCCACCAACAAGGACTTGGATGGACAGCAGAAGGCTCTGGGTTCTTCTAAGAAACCCACTGGTTCCTGACGCCTAATGGTAATCAAGATGGCAGAGGCTGAACAGCCCACAATTTAGTGTATAAAATATTTAATATTCAGTTATTTTATGTATATGAATGTGTGCCTGTATGTGAGTGTACCATACATGTGCCTAGTGCCCACAGAAATCAGACGGGGCACTGGATCCCCTAGAGTGGAGCTTATAGACAGTTGTGAACCATGTGTCTGCAAGGAACTGAACCCAGGTTCTCTGTAAGAGCAGCAGGGACTTTAACTGTCGAGCTGTCCCTCTGGCCCCAGCCTCTTTTAACTTTCAGTTTAAGACATTCTTTCACTAAGTTATTGTCTAGTCTTGTATTCAGATCATTCTACCTTAATTTCCCAAATAGCTAAGATGATCATTCCAAGTCACCAGGATCCCTATAGTCTGGTCTTCAATTTGTTCGTGAGATGGACGTCTTACCGCCTCACCCAGGCTAGCCTCCAGTTTGTGGGCTCAAAAGATTGTCCTGTTTCAGTCTACAAAGTACCACCCTCCCTGTGCACCACACCAACACAGCTAGCCCACCTCCTTTCCCTCCCCGCAACCCTTTTTATGGGGCCTTGTTTTCCTGAAGCCCAGATAAGCCTAAACTGAAGATTACCCTGAACACTTATCTTCCTGTCTCTACATTCCAAATGCTATAACTATAGGCACACACTATCACATTCAGTTTATGTATTGCTAGGGATCAAAATCAGGGTCTCTCTAGGCAGACCCTTTATATAGCCACATCCTCAGCTCTCTGGTTCCCTTTTAAGGCTGAAAAGTATTCTACCATTTGGATGAGCCATATTTGGCTGCTGCTTCTGTCCACTGGCAGACTGGTGAATGGCTTCAACCTCTCTGCTACTGTATGTGATGCTGCTACTCACAAAAGTGTGCCCATGTTTCTTTGAGACTCTGCTTTCAGCTCTTTTGTTTGTAGAGAAGTGACAACTCAGAACAGATAGCTGTAAGCCCACCCTAACCCCAACACATTATTCTTCAAACTTTGAATTCACAACTGCTTGGCCTGCACAGCCTTACATAATCTGCAAATGACTGCCTGATATCACCCCTACTGCTGGTCCCCTTGCTCCATTCCGACTACATTGGATGCCCCACAGATACAGAAAGGCCACTCTTGGATCCTACATGTATGCAGAACACTTCCCCAGTTGCCCTGTGGTACCCTCACTTGAGCTCTGTGCTCTGACATAGCCCAGTGAAGGAGCACTTGTGAGTATGCACAAAGCCCTGTGTTTGATCTCAGCACCGTGTATGCATGCACAGACAAGAATCATTTCTCTCTGTTGGCTTGTGGGGGTGTAAACTGGCGATGTGACCACTCTATGGTACAGCGGGGCAGGCCTGTGAGCTGAAGGGAGTTGAGTAGGGTAGGTCATGGGAAGGATGTTACCATGGACTCTGAAATGTGTAAGAGGTACTTGTGACACTCAGGGATCTTTGGTCTGCTAATAGGCACCATAGATAGCCCCTCCGTTCCTTCTGCCAGAGGTATTGGAAATGACTTCTTTTGGCAGATAGGAACCAGCTTCACAAGTTCCTCCACCAGAAATCTTCCTGTAGTCCAGGTTGAGCCTACTGGGATGCCTTTTGGAGTTTGGGGAACTGGAGTTTCTGTATATGATACGTGGATGTATAGGCATATGAAAGAGATGGGAAGTACTTGCTATCTATATTTAGAAAACAACCAGAGGAAGTTTGGGCCTGTGATTATGATAATAGTAGCCAGAGCTTTTATTAAGGCTAGATTAATAGCTTACCAGAACTACATTAATACATTAAACTCTGAACTTTTGAAGTCTTAATACCATGTATCGTCTTTAAGTCTCTTTTTTCTTCACAGACCTCAAATCACTTCCTTAGACCCTCCCAACTTACATTTACATACCTGTTTCACTTCCTTACTCATAACGTACATAAACTTTAAATCTTTTTTTTTTTCCATTCAGTCATTTACCACAAGACATAGGTAGTTGATGACTGAGACTAGTCACTGAAAAGTGAGTTCCTTTAAATAAAGGAATAGTTAAAAATAAAGTTCTGGTAATATTAGCATGATGTCTCCAGTTTGGTTTTACATTGAAACCTGCTTTTCCATCATGACACTTGTCCATGAGTTAGTCTGCCTTTCTCAGGAGACCTTGTAGTAGCTCTAGAAAAAACAAGGCCTGAATGTTACATGTGAGATTTTTACATATAGACACGACAGCTGCAGCCTTGGCATGAGGAGCTGTCTGGCTAAGGTCTGCTTGCAGCCACTAAGCTGATGGAGCTGCAGTGCTGTCAACACTGTCATGGAGATGGGAGAAGGATAATCCAAATGGCCCCTGTATCGTTTAAAATGATAGTCTTATCCTCTACCTGGACAGCTAGCCAGGGTGGTCTTGATGGCTCTGTCCAGGGCAGAGATCATCAGCCTTGGGCTGGGATAGAATTAAGTCCTCCCATTACACACAGGCCAGACCTACAAGAGCTGAGAGATTTTCCTCTGGAGGAGAAACTTAGGAAAGCTGACCTACTTTGAAGGCAGGGTAGGAGAGTCAGCCCAATATGTCCACGATTGGTCTAGGACCCTTCACCAGACTAGGTGTGGGGCGGGTCTTTGCCCAGTGGTCAGCGTCAGCACAGGTGAAGTAAGCTCCAGGTGGAGTCCCTTGCTGCCCATCTTCTTTAGAGAGAGCCTCAGCTGCTGCTACCAGAAGTTGGTATTTCTACCTTCCAGGGGACATTATCTAGTTGATTAAGTATACCGGGTTTTCTTGGTGTTTGTTTGATTGTTTTTACAATTTATTTATTTTATTTATATGAGTACATGTAACTGTCTTCAGACACACCAGAAGAGGGCATCAGATCTCATTGCAGATGATTGTAAGTCACCTTGAAGTTGCTTGGATTTGAACTCAGGACCTCTGGAAGAACAATCAGTGCTCTTAACCACTGAGCCATCTCTCCAGCCCCACAGATTCTTGTATGACTCATTTTATCCAAATCGCTAAAGCCTAAGAAAGTTCGCAAAGTCAAAGGGGCCAGACACATCTTCAAGTCAGTTTCTGCTAGCCTGAGTAGGCTTTAGGAATTTATAAACCTTAATAATCAAACATTTTATTCACCAAGCATATGTTGTTCCTTATCTAAGATTTTCTAGAAGCCTTGTGTTGAACACGGTTAGCAAAGACATTAAGTATTTAGATGTTTAGACATCCATCTCTGAGTCAGCTCTGTTCACCTGAGGAGACATTTATAATCTTAGGAATTTATAAACTTTAAACATTTGTAGCTAGTAAGTTCTATTTTTCAAAAACAAGAATTGAACCTAAGTTACATATACAGTATGCTGTAGCAATTTTTTAAAAAACTGTCGACCCTTTTTGTTACAAGTTTTAGGGTGACTTGTTACTGATTTTACAGATTTTTAAATCCACACTCAATTTGCAAATCCTGACACAAAGAGAATTTATACTATAGTCTTACAAATCTTGATATAAAGTTTATACTTTAGCAAAAGTTTTTTTTAAGAAATATTTATTTAATAATACATATGACTACACTGTAGCTGTCTTCAGACACACCAGAAGAAGGCATCAGATCCCATTACTGATGGTTGTGAGCCACCATGTAATTGCTGGGATTTGAACTCAGGACCTCTGGAAGAGCAGTCAGTGCTCTTAACCATTGAGCTATTGTTGCACTGTTAAATATTAAATGGATGGCTAACCTTTTATCAGCTCTGGCGGTCTCACTCCGTGGACACTGCTCTAGTGCAGAGACGAGCAAACGCATGGAACGCCCACACCACTTGGTGCTCCAGGCCATCTCTAAGAACTCTGACCTGGTTCACTCCACTGCCCCTGTTGTTTCTGTCCCTGATGTGGTGTTTTCAATCACTTCCCCTTGGTGTGTTGTCACCAAGCCTTAGACATACACATCCCAACTCTGTGATGGGCTTTATGCGCTCCGCCACTACACTCTTTGAACTCAATTAAGTAGTCACATAAGAGAACACACCAAACTACTCTGATACAATAGGTTTAATTTGCCAACCTTTGTAAGTAAAATGATTCTGTACAATTCCATCCCCCATAAAACATTCATAATAACCTTATTTATGAAGAGATGGATCAAGAGAAACATAAACATCTGCCTCCATCTTTGTGCCTCCTGCAATCCTCTCCTCTCTTTCCTCCTCTTCTGTTGTCCTAACCTTCCCCCCCCCCCCGCCTACCTCACCACTGTCCAATCATGTATCACCTTAACATCAACCCACAAACCATCTCTCCAGCCCCTTAGCAAAGGTCTTAAGAGCTCTTTAGAGAGTTAGACAAAACCTAAGAGTATGAGTGAAGCAAGTGGGATTCCTATTGGGAATACTTTACTTTTTAACTATTTTATAGTTTCTCAGTGGGAGAGATGGCTCAGTGGTTAAGAGCACTGACTGTTCTTCCAGAGGTCCTGAGTTCAAATCCCAGCAACCACATGGTTCCTTACAACCATCTGGAATGAGATCTGATGCCCTCTTCTGGTGTATCTGAAGACAGCTACAATGTACTTACATATAGTAAGTTTCTTTTCCTATAGTGTTCTGGTTTGTTCTCTTCCCTGACACAGAGTTAGGTGGCCTACTTGACCCGGGACATAGATTTTGGAGGGAACTTTTAAATGAGTGTGTTTAGGTCTGGAGAGGGAGGGCCAAAACTCAACTCCAGAACCAGGCTTTTTATAGAGTAGAACAACATAAAAACTTTAATATTCCAAATAGACATTTGGAATCTCTGTAAAACTGAATTTAACACTCTTAGGGAGAAATGACCAAGCACAAGAAGACTTAGAGGTTAAAAAAAAAAAAAAAAAAAAAAAGAAGGTAGAGCAGAGAAATAAAAGTTTAGAAATAAGAGACTTTGGGATCATTTGTTTGCACAGAGAGAATTTGGAGATTTTTTTTTTTTAATTTCTATTTATTTATTTTATGTTAAGTACACTGTAGCTGTTTTCAGACAGACCAGAAGAGGGCATCAGATCTCATTACAGATGGTTGTGAGCTGCCATCTCTCAAGCCCCCAAGGATTTGGAAATCTTGTATGCCATCTTTGGCCACTGAATTGTAATGAGGCCAAGCCATTTGCAGCAAGACAACAAGGCTTCATGGAATCTCTGAGTCCTAGGAGGAAAAAAATTTAGAGAAGGCCAGTGAGGGCCATTCTGGGAAGAGCCTGTGGAATAGGAAGCCTTGTGGTTATCGACAGGAGCCAGCAGAGAGATGGAGCAAGCAGAAAAGAAGAAATCCTTTAAAAGAAGAGTCAGAGAGAAATGTCCCAGACCACAAAGGAGAGACATCCCTTTCTGTATGGTGGATGCTCAGTGCAATTTCTAGAACACTAGTCAGCTCTAGAAGCTGCCAGAGGCAGAACAGGCAACTCTAAGGTGGTACCAGGAGTGAGAAGGTGGAGAGAAGAAGCAGCTGAAGATGTAGACTCTCAAATCTGGAGTTCAGGATGGTGGGCAGAAGCCAGCAGAAGCAAAGGATCTGACCTTAGGCGAGCCAAATCAGCTGCGTGGTTCGGTTAGGAGAGACAGCCCCTTGTAAAGGGGTCCCAGGTTTTGATACCAGGTGTATAAACAGACATGACTGTTCCACAGTATGGTTAAGGGAAAGGTTTTTATTGTAGATTTGAGAGAGAACAGCCAGAGGCATCTGGAAGAGTCCAGAGCAGAGAGAAAGAAGTAGGCTGAATACGGACAACAGACTGGACCTGGCCAGGGAGAGAAGCAGGAGCTGAGCAGAGAGAGAGACAGAACACAGTGAAAGATAGCAGTTATACGGAGAATGAGCAGCTATGGGTAGAGAACCTGTGAGCTGAAGAGAGGTGAGTAGGGTAGGTCATGGGAAGGATGCTACCATGGACTCTGAAGTGTGTAAGAGGTACTTGTGACTCTCAGGGATCCTGGAGGCCAGCAGGAGCTTTGGTATGCTAATAGGCACCATAGATAGCCCCTCTTTCCTTCTGCCAGAGCTAAGGGAAATGACTTCTTTTGGCAGATAGGAACCAGCTTCACAAGTTCCTCCACCAGAAATCTTCCTGTAGTCCAGGTTGAGCCTACTGGGATGCCTTTTGGAGTTTGGGGAATATGAATTCCCCTTGGGGACTGGAGAAATGGCTCAGAAGAGCCTTTGCTGCTCTTCCAGAGGTCATGAGTTCAATTTCCAAAACCCATGTGATGGCTCATAACCATCTATAATGAGATCTTGTGCCTTCTTCCGGTCTTCAGGCATACATACAAGCAGACCTCTGTTTACATAATAAATAAAAAATGCAATAAAAAAAAGGGGGGAGTTCCCTTTGGACTTAACAGTGGGCTCAAGGTTTCACAAAGCTATAATCAAATGTCAGCTGGTTAGGTAGTTTCATCTGAAGCTTTAATTTGGGCTAAAGATCTACTTCCAAGATGACTCTCTCATCAGAGTTGGTGTTGGCTGTTAACTGGGACCCAAAGACTTCTTGATCAACCTTACAACTACAGCCGCTTCTCCAAAGAATATACCCCCCAATGACCCAGCCTGAAAAGTCATACAATATCCCCCAAGCTACACATGTTACATGGACCATCTGGGTTCCCTGTGGGAGGAAGCCACACACTACTATAACCACATGACAAGGTTCAGTGGAGCCATCTTGCATGTTAACAACCTCCTGAAGCATTTTCTGCTTCTTGCTCTGACTCAACTTCATAGTACCCATTAGCACCTACACAGATGTGTGTCCGTGACCTTGAATTTGTGTGTGTGTGTGTGGCGGGGGGGGGGGGCTACTTTGTGATCTGGTTCTGGCTTGAGCATTTTGAAAATACTTATTGAATAAATTAATAGATAAATGAATGGATGGTGTCCCCTGGTCACATGAGAATGTGGAGGATGCCCTGTCTTTTGCTCAGCATAAAGGCCCCTCATCAGTCACCATTGCCTCTTCATATCTTCAGCCATGTAGATCTCCATGTACCCTACCTCCCCAGCCTGGAGACGCTTTGTCTAGCTTCATCCTCTCAGGAAGACCCAATAACCCTGTCATACCTGACAGGTATGTCAAGGTGTGTCCTGGCCTTTCTGTCCCTCACCACAGTTGTACACTGTGTCATTCACATGCATTCATTAAATGACTACTGCATGAATGCTATAGCACATATACATACACCAATAGGGAATCATCCTCAGGAGGTGATGGTGCTCTGGAGTTGGGAGCACGGTGTCATGTGAGAGGGCAACAGAAGTTACAAGAAGTAGTCATATTAGGGCTGAGGCCGAGCGTAAAGTAGGGAAGACGTCCAGTGCGGAGCGGGGAGGAATAGTGTGGGAAGGAGGCACACACACACACACACACACACACACACACACACACAAAGGCCTGGAAAAAACAGGAACCATTGGAGGAACAGGAAGAATATGAACCCCAGGGAGCAGTTGATGTTATGGTCATACTCCTGTGGCTGCCTTGTGGAGTACAGCTATGGGGCAGGAGAGGGGGAAAAAGCCAGTGAGGAAGTAGCTGCCACCATCCAGGTTAGAAATGAAATAGTGACCATAGAGGTAGGAAGTGGGCTGGGTATTTGGGATCTCTGGAAGAGAGAGCCAACAGATGAGAAAGGAGCAGGAAAATGGTTAGGCATAAGGAGAGGAATGGTGAAAAGCGGGGACAGGCCTCACCTGTCTAGCACAAGTTGCCCTAAAGAGAATGAGTTTCTCCGTGCAACTTTTAAACTTTCTTGCTCTCATGCAGCAGACCCTCCTTAAACTCAGTCTTCCTGCCCCAGCTTCTGAGATTTGTCACGGTGACATAATAGGACTGTCAGGAAGATCTTGACAATGATTTTTTTTTTTTACTTGACTAAACTTTAGTTGGACTCCTAGGCCAACTACACCCCCTTGTTAAGTTTAGATTAAACTAACATCCCCACATGTCAGTTTAGTACCTGCCCTCCATATTCCATGGAGTTCCTTGTCCTCACCATCCTCCTAGACTGTCTGATCACCTTGGCCTGCCTCAGCAAGAACATGGAATGTCACTGTCTCAGCTTGCTTTTTCTTGCTGTAACTGTTTACCACACATGAGACAGCTGGTGTACACATCCGGTTAGCTTAGTTTACATATCTGGAGCATGGTGCTAGCATCTTCAGGACACCTAGCAAGGGTCTTCCTGCTGAACCACTCAGTGGAGGACAAAGTGAGAGGCAGCAAGCTTTCCTTCATTACAAAGCCATTCTTCATACCCCACTAATCCCCTAATCCACTAATTCACAGATGGATGAATCCATTTGTGAGGGCAGCGCCTTAATCACCTCCTGACAGTCCAAAACTGGTCACACCTCATTGTGTGCATTAAACTGAATGAGTTCGAGCTGTGAAACTCAAACCCTCACAGTGGGGTTAGCCAGTCTCCCTTACACTTTGTGTGGTTGTGTGTGTACATACTGGAGTATGTGCAAGATGTGTCTGTGGGTGCGTGTGGAGACCAGAATTTGCAGTACAGATTTTCATATAGGTACTGTGGATCTGAACTCAGTTCTTCAAGGCTTGCGGAGAAGGTGACTTGACTCATTGCATCTCCCCAGCCTCTTCACTCCAGATGTTGCCTTTCTTTTTACTTTATTTTTTGGTATAGTCTCATCTCTCCCAGGCTAACCTTAAACAATGTAGCCAAGGAAGACTTTGAATTCCTCCTCTACCTGCCTCTGCCTTCTGAGTCCTGGGATCACAGGTTTGTGCCGCCAGGACTAGTTTATTTGGTGTCGAAGATCTATCTAACCCAGGGCTTCATGTATGCTAGGCAAGCAAGCACTCCACCAACTAAAGCGGCAACCTTAGACTTCTCGTTACAACTTTGTATCTGCCAGGCCTCCACTGACCCTAGCTTTTCTTCTTTCCCTCTACTGCAATGGTCCTGAGTAAGTTGGGTCTCACAGGCTGTGACTTCCGACCCGCTCCTTTGACTGTGTCAGTGAAGGCTCCCAGCTGCTTTGCCGGAGGTGAGATGCCATACCAGCTGGCATGCTAGAACTCTGCACAGCCTTTCCATAGTCATGTATCTTAAGTCAACAGGTCCTGCTGGCAGGGAAGCAGCAACCTGTGCCTCTTAGGTCTTCTCTCCCTGCAAGCTGGGGGGGGGGGGGGAGAGGAGGCTCCTATATGGTCTAGGATATAGAATCTCTGTGAGCTAGAGTGGTGTCCTTGGATCAAATGTGGTATAAACTCTGGAGTGCCAAGGAGCAGGCAGCCTGCAGTTGGGAGGCTACCGCAGACTGCTAGAGCTGAGTGTGGGACTCTGCTCTAGGCTTCAGTTTCCTCATAAGACCAAGTAAGGTCCTCAGGTTCAGGAGAAGATATAAAGGTGAAATGCTGGCCTTCCTAATGATGAGTCTGGTAAGGGATGTCTAAAAATGGGTGGTTCGGGGAGTCCTCAGTCTCACCCTAATACAATAACACAGTGATGGATGGACAGTTATTGGAGTCAAGCTGTATCCCAGAGGCCCTTCAGAATGGTCCCAATGGGGTCCGTGTAGGGTTCCTTTCTGCAAGATGCAGATATTGGATCTAGCCCAGACTTGCCCAGGCACAAATGTAGGTACACACTATTCCCTGCTCTGGAACAAAGTCTGTCCAATGCTGTCTGTCCCTAAGCAAGCATAGAAGGACACTCAGGGCAGCTGCCTGCTGGCTCTCCATCTGCCTGGCCAATGGGGAGCCTGAGCAAACCTCGCTTTCTGCAGTGTTTAGCAAGGAGCAGGACTGTATTGATCACTACCACTGGGTCCAAGAGTTTGGAACTCTAAGTGACCTTGCAAGCCAATCTCCAGGTGCCTTTCAAGCCTCTCACAAGATGAGAGATTGCAGCACTGGGGGTGGGGGGGGGGGCAGGCATGGAGGGTTCAGGGACCCAGGGGATTTCTGAACTGTCTGGGAAGTGCATCCTGACTTGGGGCCCCCATTCCTGGTCTTGGTCCTGGTCTGGTTCCAATATCTCAAGTTACAGGTCTAAAGTGTGCCACATTAGCCGCACCAGCAGAAAGGCAAAATCTGGTGCCTGCTGCCATTGCTAGCTGTAAGGGTCCTGCCACCCCTACCCCCACAGGTCTCCATTTCCTAGTCAGGCCTGCGCTTGGGGGCTTCCTGTGCTGGGTCCCAGAGCTGGAAGGGCCAGACTACCTCTAACAGAAGGGAAACAAGTTGGGCGATGGAAAGATTTGTTGCCTGAGGCCACACATTTCATAGTTAGGAAAATTGAGGCTCAGTCAGACTACAAGACTTTCGTAACTAGGCTGCAATAGCAGGCATTTGTCCTCTGTGTAAATGGGGTTCTTGATAGAAGGACGATTCACCAAACTCATTGTTAAGTCTCAATTCATCACTGCCCGGGTGATGCCCTGGTTGCCAATGAACTCCCATCTGCCGTTTTTGTTTTTTGTTGTTGTTGTTTGTTTGTTTGTTTGTTTTGCCAGACCTGACCTCCTATGTGACCTTGGGTAATTCTCTTTTAAGACCGGTTTCTTCATCCAGAAGATGGGAGTGGGCTGGTCAGGGTGCAGCTGCGGAAAACTGAACCAAGAAGCTCACAACCCTTCCCTAACCTCAGCAAACAGCAGGCAGCGAGCCCGGAGGAGGGGCGGGGCATAGGCGAAGGGGCGCGGACTAAAGTTGCAATTGGAGAGGCTCTGAGTGGGGCGAACCTTAGGGGACTTGGCTGGAGTTCTCAGGTCCCGACAGGAAGCCGGGTACTGAGCGTCTCCCCTTAAGTCACTTAAACTAGCTGGGGCTGGACTCCCGACGTCGCTACAAGCGAAGCTCCGCAGGGGCGGGGCTCGCTGGAGCGCTTAATTTAGAGTAAGGGAAGTAGTTCAGAGCCGGGGCCCGGCCTATGCTGACGCGTCCCCAGAGCTCAGTACGGAAAGGGGCGTGGCTAATTGGAGGGAGGGGCTCAGTGCTAAGATGTCGTCGCTGGGCGGGGCCCATGGGGAGGAGGCGGGACTTAGGGCCAGGCCTGCGGGCGGCGGTCACCGGAGCCCTCGGGCCGGGCGGCGGACGGCCGAGGACGACGGGGCGGCGCCGTGTGCTCCGCCATGACAGGTGGGCGCAGGGCCAGGAGGGCGACGGGAGCCGAGTGACCTTGGTGTCAGCTGGCGCGGGCGAAGCGAGCCTAATAGGCGCATGGTGGCGGGGTGTCCCGGGTTCCGCGCGGCGGGCCTGGGGCGCCAGAGGTCTCGGGTGCGGAGTGGGGGGCCGTCGCGGGTCCAAGAGGCAGAGCAGCAGGTGAGCGCTCACAGGGTGCACGGCACGGGCTGCATCTGCGGAGCGGGGCCGCGGAGCGGGGCCGCATCCCGGGACGGGATGGATCTGAGAGAGGCAAATGGTTCTCATAGGCAGTCTGCCGAGACTTTAGAGCGGCGATTGCACACATCCCCCTTGGAGGCGGGACCGGCATTCTGCAAACCTGGGTAGCTTGTAGTACCAGGGAGATGCCTGTATTTCCCGCTTGCTCCGGGACCAGACTCCAGCCAAGTCCCTTACTATAGATGGGTCTAGGGAATTCGGAACCAGCAACTAGATCCATGTTCTCCAGGCTGGCTTGGTAGCCCCAGCCCAACCCTTGGGAACTCACCTACTTTATTCCTGATCCCAGAGGGACACGGTGACATTGCTGTGCTAAGTTCTCCCTGTAAAGGAACGCCGTGAGGATGAGTCAGCGAGGGACCCCTCCTGACATAGAGCCCAGGGAATGTGGTAGCTTCCAGATCCCACACTTCGTTTCTGGGAGTCTCTTATACATCATATGGTAGAGTTCACCGGAGATAGCCCAGAGAGTCTAGGTAAACCCAGAAGTACCCAGGGGTCTCTAAACTGGAGTCAGCGTTGGTTATGCACAAAAATAAGATCCCTCGGGCTGCAACCTGGTGACTTCTAAGACAAATTAGAGGAGAACCCCAGACTCTTTCCACTTTGTTATGCCTCCAGGCCCTTCTTGTTTGGGGCTGCAATTTCTGAGCATTGTGTGTAGAGCCCTGATTGAGCCCCTAATGTGCACTCTTGTTTAGAATGGCCATGTGGGGACATAAAGAATATTATCATGCCTGTGTAAAAATGGGGAGATAAAAATCTCAGTTTGGGTAAGTGCCCCCAGATCACCGTGCTGGTCAGTGGTAGGAGCAGAATGGGAGGGAGCCTTGGCCTCAGCATTTTTGCCTGGACCCTGCCCTGCCTCTGTCTTCCCAGATCCTCCAGTAAGTTCATCAGGATGTATGGGACAGAGCTCAGCTGTGTTGGCCTCCAAGGGTACATTGCAGAGACAGGATACCAGTGGAGTGAGGCATCCCACCTCCAGAACAGACGTTGAGGGTGGCGGCGTGCTTTTAGCTGGAAGTACACAGCCAGTCCCTAACTGTGGCAATGGTACACTTCCCTCTCTGCTGTCTACTTGACACTTCAAAGCTTCCCACTGTTTTCTAGTGGGAGATGGAGACTGAAGAACAGAAGCTTGACAGGGTTGGATGGGCAGCTCTGGGGCCACAGATCCCTTGTTCTTGGCTCAGTACCCTAGTGCACCGCCATCCACATTAGTCTTTGCTGTCTCCGTGTGTGTGCTCGTGTGTGTGTGTGTGTGTGTGTGTGTGTGTGTGTGTGTGTGTGTGTATGTGTGTGTGTGTGTGTGTGTGTGTGTGCTTGGTGGCTATAGATACTGAGGGTTGTGTCCTCACAGAATAGGTAGTATCCCACGGAGCGAGTGATCTAAGCCAAACCAAGTACTGTGACATGAATTTCTGGGTGACATTCAGAGAGGAGGTGATGTGCGAGTTATGGACCCCAGGGGAATGGTGAATTCGTGGAAGGGGGTTAAATAAGGTAGGCATGAGTCAACCAGATATCCCCAGCCTGCAGCGTGGGTCCTGACTCTAGTGGTGAGAAGGCTCTGGAACCCTAGGGGCAGAGTAAGGGCAGGTGGGACCAGATGTCAGAATGAGGACTTAGGTCTGGACTGCAGAAGTTGACGATGAGGTCACAGGGCCAAGTTGGCAGGAAGGGAAGATACAGGCAAGGGCTCATGGATTCTGAACAGAGTGGTCTATCTTTCTAGTAGAGGCGTTCTGGGCCTTGTTTACCAGAGCCTGGTATTCAGGCCTGAGTCTCCGTTACACCCAGTGGCTGCCTTTATGTGGTTGCATGAACAGCTTATAAGAGCCACAGGAAGCACAGGAAGTACATTGCCCTAAAGCTTCTGGCTTCAGCCCTGGGCTGGGCCACCCATGGCAGGTGACTCAGGGCTCCTGTGACTCATAGCTGTGGGCAGCAGAGTTCCATCTTGGCTAGTGGCTCTCAGGGTAGGAGGAGGCCGCTATGAGGCATTGGCCAGTATCTACCAGCAGACCTCGCCTTGCCTTTGGACTGAAGCCCACACACTGCAGAATTCCTCAGTGAGTGCCTACTGTGTGTGGAGGTTTGTACACACTGGCACAATGTGAATTCACAGCCTTGGCTGCTCCTGTCTGGAAGAGAGCAGACCCCTGAACTCAGAGTGATTCATATGTAAATGACAGAAGCCCAATGTCAACAGCCCCAGCTTATTAGCTTTTACCTCCAGGCTGATGGCAGACTTACAGCCTTGCTGTGCCTTCATTTTCCTCTCTGAAAGTGGGGCAGTTGCAGAGCTGGTGGGAGGATGGAGGTTATAGGTAGGTGTAAATAGAACCACACAACGTCTGCCCTGTGGATTGTTCTGTGAGTTAGCTCGGTGGTGTTCATTTGAACTGCTTGGGAGCACCTGGCAGTGTGGCATGTCACTGGGTGTCCTTGGGCTGTTGGTAAGTCTGTCTCCTATACACACTGTCAGGGGGCTGGGCCAGTATTGTGAGTCTCCAGCAGCCATGATGAAGTGGTGCAGATGGCCTCGGATAGGAATGGAATGGCCAATGAGCCAAAGTGTTGGCCTTGGGGGCAACAATGGCTTTCAACCAGGACAACCCTAGTCTTATTCTCTTGAGAGTAGCATCCTGGGCCGAGGATGTGGGGTCTTTGATGAATGCAGCTCCCACTGTCACACCGTGAACCCCTGGAAGACACCCCCAGGTTCCTGGCAAAGGGTAGGCGTGTTGATAGGCTGTGCCCACCCAGGTTGGGCAGGACCCCACAAAGCCACCTTCAGGGATGAGAGGTTGCAGGAGTCAGGAGACAGACCAGCCAGAAGGAAGTAGCAGTGGACCGGAGATGTGAGGAAGGTGGCCTGTTGATTCCCTACCCTGGGATGAAGCCAGGGACAGGTCTCATCTTTCCTGACATGGTGACCCTATTTTAAAAGCCCATCCTAGGGGTCTAATCCAATTGGAAGCAGATACATATACTTGCTTTTAGATTTGTTTTCTGCCTTTGAGTATTTTGCATATTTGCATGTACCATGTGTGTGCCTGGTGCCAAGAAGGTCAGAAGAAGCCATCAGATACTCTGGAACTGGAGCTGTAGACCATGTTCTCTCCAAGAGTAACACATGCTCTTAACCGCTGAGCCTCCTCTCTAGCCCTTGCACTTGGTTCTAAAGAACAGTTGTGATATATTTGATATATTCACACACACACACACACACAGAGGCCTACAACTGTAAGCATTAGGGAGATAGCATCTAGACATTTCTGTGGCTCAGGAAGATTCTTTAGACTCCCTCTCAAGTAGCCTATCACAACTCAGTGTGGCTCTGCCTTCTGTGACTCCCTCCTCGTGCCCCGGTTTCCCTCACAAGCATCAACAATGGAATTTTCCAACTAAGTTTTCTTAATAGACTTATTTATCTCATTTATTTTGAGTCAAAGTCTTTCTCCGTTGCCCAGGCTGCCCCGGCTTCTCCAGTAACTAGAACTGCAGGCGTACACTGCCTGGCTCTGGGCTTTGTTTTGGGGACTGTTGGCTGAAGATTGAGGAATTGGACTCTGGCCCCTCCCTCACATCATTACCGTTGTATATCTACTTACTATCGTTAGCGGAAGCCCAGAACCTGCACTAGCGTGCCCTCCTTGTATTGGCCATTCTGTAGGCTTTGATAAATATTTTATGCCATTGTAGAGAATAGTTTCACTGCCTAACATTCCCCTGTGGCCTGCGTATCCCTCCCTCTCTCCCTCCCTACTCACACCTGGCAACCACTGATTTCATTGTCTCCTTGGTATTGCCTTTTCTGCAGCTTGGTGTAATTAGAGTCATAAGGTCTTGGGCTTTCTCAGACAAGCTCTTTCACTTAGTAAAGTGTACTTAAGGCTCCTCCACATCATTCCGTATTGCTGGTTTATTTATCCCTTGCAGTGCTGAGGGCTGAGCCCAAGACCTTGTGCATGCTAGGCAAGCTCTCTATCACTGAATCATATCTTTAGATTTTTTTATTTTTGACATATGGCCTCACTAAATCACCTAAGCAGGCCTTGAAGTTAGGTCCTTCTGTCTCAGCCTGGCTCATCTTTCTCCCCCATATCCTGTGATGTATGTGTGTATGTATCTGTATATGCATGTGTGTATGCATGTGTGTATGTATTTGTATGTGTGTGCATGTGTGTATGTGTGTGTATGCATCTATGCGTGTGTATGTGCATGTGTGTATGTGAGTGTGTGTATGCATCTATGCGTGTGTATGTGCATGTGTGTGTGTGCATGTGTGTACGTATCTGTATGTGTCTGTATGTGTGTATGTGTATATATGTATGTGTGTGCATATGTGTATGTGTATATGTATGTGTGTGCATATGTGTATGTATGGGTGAATGTGTGTATGTATGTATATGTGTGTGCATGTGTGTATGTATGTGTGTATATGTGTGTAGTTATTTGTATGTGTGTACGTATCTGTATGTGTATATGTGTGTATGTATTTATATGTGTGTGTGTGTATAAGTGAAAGGAAAACCTCAGTGGCAGTCCTCACCTTCTACCTTGTTTGAGACCGTCTCTCTTCTGTTGCTCACTGCTGTGTATCCCAGGTTAGATGGCCCGTGAGCTGCTGGGGATTCCCCAGTCTCCAGCTTCACTTTTGAGGCAGGCTCCCAGAGTTCACCAGTTCAGCTAGACTCCTTGTCTAGTGAGCTTTAGGGATCTGCCTATCTTAACCTCCTCAGTGCTGGGATCACAGGTTAATGCCAACACTCCTGAGTTTCTGGGTTCTGGAAAATTTAACTCTGGTCCCCATATCTGTGTATTAGCCCCAAGCCCAACTGAGCCATCTTCTTCCTGGCCTCTTTTTTATTTGTCTTATTTTTGTTTTTTGGTCTCGAATTATTTAACCTAGACTGGCCTTGAACTCATAATCCTCCTGCCTCAGCATTCTGTAAAACCAGAACTACAGATGCTGATCACCATACCTGGCTACTCTGTCATCTCTGATGTTAGTAGTTTGAGCCATTTCTGCCAGTCTAGCTAAATGTCTGTTAATTCTGTTGACCTTTTCAATGAATAAACGTTGTTTTTGTTGATTTTTCTCCTTTATAAATGTTCTCTCCTCTTGGCATTGTCTTCTTCTGTTAGCTTTGTGTTTGGCTTTTCTAGTGCTCCCTCCCCCCCCCCCTTACAATTTGGTTGAGGTTACTATTAGGCTATTTATTTAGCGTTTTTAAAGACAGGTTTTTCACCGTGCACTGTGTAACTCCAGCTAGCCCAGACTCTCTATAGATTAAGGTGTCCTGAAACCCAGAGCAATCTTCCTGCTTCTGTCTCCAGAGTGGTAGGATTGGGGTGGGCGCCATGCCTGGCCCAAGCTCTTACTTGAAATGTGTACATTTATGGCCGTTGTTTCTTCCTCTCGGCACACGCTTGCTCTATCCCTTAGGTTTGGTGAGTTTGTTTCTTATTTGTTCCAATGTTGTTTTCAAATTTATTCTGTGGTTTTCATTTTGACCTATTGGTGATTGAATTAGTGATTAAATTCCCAAAGATCTGTGAACTCTGGTGGTATTGATTGCTCGCTTCATGTCACGTGACCAGAAAACAGCATTTGGTTTAAATGCTTTTAAACACACGGGGGCTTAGTTTGTGGCCTGGGATCTGCTTGTTTTGTGATCTAGAGTATGTTCGTTGTGCACTTGGGAAAAGTGTGGTTTTTGTATTACTGGGTAGTTTGTTTTGTGTGTGACTTTTCGGCACAGTTTACAGGATTGTAAGTCTTCCATTTCCTTATTGATATTATCTGGTTTATCTCCTGTTTAAAATGGTTTATTAATGTCTCTAAATATGATAGAGCTGCCTGTTTCTCCCTTAGGTTCCACCAATATTTCTTCATATTTGGGGATCTGAAACTTGGTGCATATATGTTTATAGTTGTTACATATTCCTGATGAATTAACCTTTTATTAACTATGCTAGTTTTTTTTTTTTCCCCTCTTGTACCAGTTTTGACTTAAGGTCTACTTTTTCTAATACTTATATAGCCATGCCTACTCCGTTTTGGTTTCTGTTCACAATCAAGTGTGTGCGACCTGACACCTGCCGGCCACCTGTGGCTGGATGTGTCTCCGGACAGCTGTGAATATAGCCCAATACAAAATTGGAAACATACAGCATTATGAGGTTCTTTTTTAACATAATGTTTGTAGTGACAACCTCCCGTGTTGAAATGTCAGAAGGTCAGACTTGCCCACACGGAATGTCTTTTTAATTCTTCCATGTTCAACTGATTTATGTGCTTAGCTCTGTGGTGAGCATCTTGTCAGCATTTAAGGCCGTTCTGCTCAGCTTTGCCTTTTGATTAAAGAGTTCAACCTATTTACATATGAAGTAATTGTTGATAATGAAAGATTTATTTCTATTTGTGTTTTGTGGGTCTTTTAGCTTTTTCAACCCTCACTTCTACCTTTACTGATTTCCTTTGTATCTAGTTAATTTTTTTCGGTTGTAACATTTTGATTCTCTTATTAATTTTGTATATATTTTATAGATATCTTCTTTGTATTTAACATGAAAATTACAGTTGCACCCTCCAGAGAGACTGTTCCCCTTCCAGTGGGTGTGGGTTTCCTGTGGTCAGCACCAAGGGTGCCATTTTTGGTTCCTCTTGAGGCTGTGCTGGCTCACCTCATGCTATTCCCGAATGTGTTCCAGATCAGACCTACTGTGACCGGCTGGTACAGGACACTCCTTTCCTGACAGGACAGGGTCGTCTGAGTGAGCAACAAGTGGACAGGATCATCCTCCAGCTGAACCGTTACTACCCACAAATCCTTACCAACAAGGAGGCCGAAAAGGTGCTGAGGAGTGAGCAGGGCCAGGGAACCTCTTGGGTGTCTTCTCTGAGCTGGGAAAATCACCACAGGCCCTGGATTATTGTCTCGGGAGCCACCTCAGGAACTCACAGGAGTCACACGTGGGCTTGGGCCAATCCACGTGGTCTCTGATCATTAGATCTTTATGCCTCAGTCTCAGATGTTCTTGTGGTTGCTGGTTCATTCCAGATTATGCCCAGTTTGCAGGAGATGATGCATATGGTGTCTTAGGGTTCCTGTTGCTGTGATGAGACACTATGACCCAAAGCAATTTGGGGAGCAAAGGTTTTATTTGGCTTATATTTCCATATCCATAGTCTGTCACTGAAGGAAGTCAGGACAGGAACCCAAACAGGACAGAAACATAGAGGCAGGAGCTGATGCAGAGGCCATGGAAGGTGCTGCTTACTGGCTTTCTTGTCATGGCCTGCTCTGTCTGCTTTCTTACAGAACCCAGGACCACCAGGGCTGGCACCATCCACGGTGGCCTAGGCTCTCCCCAGTTACTGTTCTACAGGCTTGTCTACAGCCTAATCTTACAGAGACATTTCTCAATTGGGGTTCCCTCCTTTCAGCTGACTCTAATAATATCTGCGTGAACACGCGGACTTGAGTTTGCATTTCTGAACCTGTAACCCTAGCAGGCCAGAGACAGGTAGAGCCCAGGGGGTTGCTGGACAAACAGTTTAGCAAAATTAGTGAACTCTGGGTATAGTGAGAGACTCTATCTCAAAAAAGTAAGGTGCGGAGCCATTGAGGAAAGCATCCTGACGTAACCTCTGGCCTTTGCATGCACCTGCATGGGTAAGCACCTATACCCACCCCCCAACACACACACAGTCTGGGACCACACCATGGGTCTTTGGTCTGCATCTTCCAGAAGGTCAAAGTAAGGGATGGCTCACTGCATTTTTCTCTTCATTCTTCCTGTGTTTATAAGGCCAAAAGGCCCAGCCTATGTTAGATGTGCAGTGGTCGCTGACCCCACCCACTGCCCAGCTCGGCCTGCCTGGCCAGGCAGACTTGAGGGAGGCTGGTCCCACTGAGAGCTTCTGCACCCCATCTGTGACAGAAGCATGACATTCTACTTGGCTCAGAGACTGTGGTGTGGCCTGGCCCACCTGAGCCAGGTGAGCAGCTGCCAAGAACATCCTTTCTGCACCATTCCCAGTTCTCACCTACAACCTTACAAAGAGCCGAAGTCATAACCCCATTTTACAGAGGGGGCAACCAAGGCCTCAGGTGTCACATCTACAGACACTAAAATGGTTCTGCCAGAGGTGGCATTTCAGATGCAGTCCCTGGCCTTTGTGTCAAGGGGCTAATCCTGCCTTGTCTCTCTAGGCCAGAAAAGAGGACCCTGAGAAGCCATAGGTTTTGGAAACAAGGGATGAAATTTGAACCTAGCCTTCCCCAAGTTTCAGTACATGCCCCTGGAAGTCTTGAGGAACTGAATAGAACAATGAATGCCAGAGACCCACTAGACCTTAGACCTTTGGGAGTCGTCCCTTCTGGGTAAACACCAATGATTCCCTTTCTGGGAGGTTGTCTCAAAAGCAAGCACAGTTGGGCAGGATAGAAGCAGGGTCAACTCAGATTGCCTGTCAACTCAAACACTTATGGTGTGAGCCACACAGTGGTTTTAAAAAGTGACAGGCTCAAATTCATCTCATTGTGTTACATAAGGTACTACTACCAAAAGGGGGAGGCCTTCTCACAGGCCAGGCAGGCAGGCTTCTCTTATCTCTGGTCAGTTTTCACGTGTTGCCACCAGGGGGCAGCACCAGACCACAGCCTCTTGGTTCTGGGCTTGGTGCCAAGTCCACTGACCTTCACAACCACATCAGAAGAAACTACTTTTTTCAACTGGCTTTTGAAATACTAGACTCATGTCCCTACAAACTGAAAAATAATAGCAATGGTCACGTATGTCATCACCCATCACCCGTGCTCCGTAACAACCTTACCACATAGGCTTATTTCCCTTTTATAAGAACTGACTCCCAGAGGGATGAAATGATTCACTGAGGCCACATGGGGAGAAGCCACACTGAGTCTCATTACTTAGGGTGATGCCCCCCACACCCTGCTTTCGTGGTGACCTCTCCTGGCCCGTTGCCCTGGAGACACAAGTATTAGCCAAGACTTAGCCAGCAACTGACTCCTCCAGTGTTGGACGTATATCAACGGGTGGTATGAGGGGTTGTGAGGGTTCTGAGGTCTGTGGCTCTGAGGCTGGGGTCCTGAGTGCTCTGCCTCACAGCTGTCCCGTCCAGCCTACCCTTTCTTCTGCCCTCAGTTCCGGAACCCCAAGGCATCCCTGCGTGTACGGCTCTGTGACCTCCTGAGCCACCTGCAGCAGCGTGGGGAACGGCACTGTCAGGAATTTTACCGAGCACTGTACATCCATGCACAGCCCCTGCACAGTCACCTGCCCAGCCGCTACACTCCTTGTAAGTCCTGCCCCTTATCCCTACCTACAGTAGTGCACTCATCAGGGACAGCACCAGGCCAACTGTTGACAGCATGGCCGTCCTCGGAGCCTCAGATGCCCCTCCTGGGCATATCTCCCCTTCCCTATCCTTCTTCAGAGATCACCCAGGGAGAATAGAACAGGCTGGCATGTCAGTCTGCCTCTCTCCCTCTGTCCCCCTCCCTCTTGGACACTCCCCTCCCCATGC
Organism: Micromys minutus; assembly: GCF_963924665.1. Lineage (NCBI taxonomy): Eukaryota > Metazoa > Chordata > Mammalia > Rodentia > Muridae > Micromys > Micromys minutus. Next base: position 104,415,614 of record NC_137969.1, read on the forward strand.
CAACTTTCACATAGAAGCCACCATTCCATGTATCCAGTCTGCCTCCCCCTGCGTGCTGTGGCTGTGTCTTCATTTCTAAGTAGCAACTTCATCCTCACGTCCCTGTGCTCCTTGGCCCAGCAGAGCATGACCAAGCCCATGGCAGACCCCAAGTCTACCTGCCTTTTGTATCCTCCAGTCTGTTTATGTGGGAATTTTGTAGAGCATCTTTGGGGATAGGTGTGGGTGGTAGGTGAGAGAGATTGTGATCTCAGAGCTCTAGGTGATATGTAGGTCCCAAAGGTCTTGGTGGGGGGGGAGGTGTCACTCGAACTGCTGGGATCTGGGTTTCACAGTAGGGCTGGTATGTTCTCTGCTTGGAAAAGTGAGAGTAGGTGTTGCTACAGTGGACAAAGATGAGGCGACTCTGCCCGTGAGCTCAGCTGAGACTCTGGGCTGCTGTCTGATCCCAAGGAATCTCCCCCAGACCTCATGTGACACAGTGAGGACAAAATGAATAGGCTCTCCCTCTCCCCTCCCCTGAAAGCATTTCACTGGGTCCTTTAGAACCCTGCTGGATCCGATCCCTATCCCTACTGGAAATAAAGTACCTTTTATGGTTCCTAGGTGCCCTGGGGCCTGTGTGACAAGTCATGAGCCTGCTAACCCCATGGGGACATCTAGAGAAAGGTTCTTGATCGTGGATATTTGTCCTGTATTTGATGACTTATGGCAAACAGGACATTCTGTCCTACTCCACACCTATGATGTCACAGAAACTGGACCAAAGAAAACCCAAATTTAGGCAGTGTCCTCTGAAGAGCTGATCTCACTATACCTCCAACTGGGCCTGCCCACGGCACCCAGTACGGTGGCCATGAAGAAACATGAGTGTGCCTTGGGTCTCCCTGGGAACAAGCCCTCTCTCAGCCCAGCCCTCCACTAACCATGCTCTGTAATTTTGTTTCCAGACAACTCAGATTGCAGAGAGCTGGACTGGGGCATCGAGAGCCGCGAGCTGAGTGACAGGGGTAACGCCCCGCCACCTCCTTTCTTTCTCCCTTTTCCCTCAGGGCTCTGTCTGTGTCCTAAGGGCTTCTCCATCCCACACCGGGCTTTCTGTTAGGGGACAAACCCCTGTAGTGCTCACCAACTGCTTCAGGACACTCATACTCCTTTCTCCTCAGGACCCATGAGCTTCCTGGCAGGCCTGGGCCTGGCAGCGGGCCTGGCCCTCCTCCTCTACTGCTGCCCGCCAGGTGAGTGCCAGCCACCTCCAAGCCCCTGAGTAGATGAAGGGGGTCAGAGAGTGATCACCAACACAGTGCACAGCCAGCAGAGTTGAAAGTCATGTTGGGGTTACCTCCCCTGATGAGACTTGATCTCCCAACCTGTGATAACAAAGCCCCTACAAGCCCACTGAGGCCTGAAGCTTGCAGCCAGCCGTGCCTGCTCTACCCCCTCTCTTCTGTGATGCCTGAGTTTGCCATCTGGGAAGGCCTTTGGGGATAGGGCGGTGTGGGCTTGTTTACTGAAGGCCTGGGGGTCACCCAGGCAGGAGCTTTCGGAGTCAGGTGTCAGAGCCCGTTCTCATCTTTGGACCCAAATACAAAGACCATGTGTGAGTGGGAAAGTGGGACGTAGGGGCAGAACTGTTCCCCTGCCTGCTTCGGTCCAGAGGCATCCAGGACAGAGCCTCCTTCATGGCTGTCCCTTTGATTGACACTTTTCCCTTTGTCTTCCAGACTCTAAAGTGCTGCCCGGGACCCGCCGAGTCCTTGCCTTCTCACCCGTCATCATTGACCGGCATGTCAGCCGCTACCTGCTGGCCTTCCTGGCAGATGACCTCGGAGGACTCTGACAAACCCAGACCCCGGGTCTTACCTGCTGCTTAACCAAAGAATCCCATGGCCGCCCACTGTGAGGCCCGTACTTCTTTTTCTAAATATTAATTTTTCATTATTTATAATTTCTATGAGAATACATCACCTTTACTCTATAGGGTGCTTAATATTAAATGTTCCAGCTGCATCTGCCTGTCTCATGTCCTCTTCTTGGGAGGTGTGTGTCTGTGTGTGTTAATGTTTTAACAAAATGGCTACTTACTCAGGACTGGCCTAGGTGTTCCTGGCTTTGAGTCCAGCTTTGAGTGTCCTGCCATTGTCCCCTCCCTGGTGTCATTCACACACTTTAGAGGTTCACACACCCTTCTCTCCCCATTCCATCCCTCTTCAAACGACAACCATCTTCTAAAGATACCGCACCCAGTCCCCGACCCTTTACCTACCTCATGTGCCCTGCCGCACAGCCCCCTCCCTTGCTGCATCTTAGCCTTCCTGGTTCTTCCTGCCTGGATGTCCGTGGTGGCCTCATCACCTGGCTTTGCTATCTAGCCCACAGGCCAATATGGGGGAATGGCAGTCCCTCCCTGATGCTGACTGGTCCCAGGCCTTATTTATAGGGGAAAGGGTGAGGAGTTATCTCCATGGGAGGCCTGCCCTTTTTCTGAAGAGAAAAGGAGGAGTAGATGAGGGGGGGAGGAGGGAGAAGGACTGGGAGGAGAGGAGGGAGGGGAAACCAGTCAGGATATAAAGTAATTAATAATTAATTAATTACTGCATCCACTGATAGACCTTGAACAGTTTGTGGTTGTTCTTTCGGTTTGCACTAGTATACAAAAGGAAACTCTCTCTGCGCTTCCTGCCTGCCTTTGTGGCAGTCCAGATTGAATTGGGGAGTTCATCTGGAAAGATAATTAATTAATTTTTTAAATTAAAAAGAATTTGTTTTTCACTTAAAAAAATAAATAAACCAGCCACACTGGAAGAAGGTCCGACTCCCCCCATGAACACTTAGACAGTGCCTCCTTCCTCTAGAACTTCTCTATATAATCAAGCCCTCTCCTAGATCCTGCGACCATGTGCAGTTCGGGAGAATTGCATACATCTGGTTGGGAGGGGTGGCTGTGTACTCAGGGGAGGGTACAGTGACCCTTCCACCCCTCCCTTTGATGAGGAAAGTCAGTCAACAAGCCCAGCTGTGTGATCTTTTGCGCACAAGCCCAGCCAAATTACTGAAGACGGCCAGTTCGGCTTACAGAGTAGTCCATGCAAACTTACACGTGTGCACAGTACTCTGGATGTACACACATGCTCAAACATGATCATGCTGTGTAGATGTTCATGTTCACTCACATGTATGCCATATGTACGGATACACAGGTCCATTTGTATGCAAACAGACACACCAGGCATGGAATATGCGTCAGGGTTTGGGTCAGGGTGTCAGGCTCGGCTCAGGGTGCCTGGAGGGTTTGTTCTTGAGTGTCTCCTCCACCAGTTCCTCCACACCAGCCTTTTTTGAGGAAACACAACATCGTCAACTTGCGGAGTCATCATGAGTCTGTTTTCTGCCTAGTTTCCGGAGTCACACGTGCTAGGCTTAGAAAGTACGGGGGCAGGCTCAACTGAGATGACCCAAACGTGAGAGGAGGACATGGTGTTGGGCCCCCAGGGAGGGATCCCATTCAACCCGTGGGCTCACAGAACAGAGCATAAAACAGAGAGCATCGAACACAAGGAGAGAACTCTGGTTACCACCCTGCCTAGTGGCTGACCCAGGCCCTTAGGCTGGTGCCCTGAACGTGTACTGCGCATGCTCCGTTCTGCGCCATTGGTGAACTGCAGGCAAAGGTGAAGGAAGGCTGCTCCTTCCTCCCTCCCTCCCTCCCTCCCTTTCTTGTTTTGTTTTTTGAGACAGGGTTTCTTTGTGTAGCTCTGGCTGTCCTGGAGCTCGCCCTGTAGACCAGGCTGGCCTCGAACCCAGAAATTGCCTCTGCCTCCCGAGTGTCGTTTGCAACCACCGCCCTGGAAGGCTGCTTTTCCGGTGCCTTCCCATCTGCCAGGACACACTGCATGCAGTGAGAATGGTGGCTTGCCCCGCAGTGAGCATGCCACTGCTCCACCTCAGAGTTGCAGGAGCGGGGGATAGACTTACTAGTGTCTAAGCCTCAGTCTGCACCCCAGGAGACCTACCCTGGGCACCCTCTTGTGAGCACTGCTCATGGACCCAGCCCCTGCTAAAGAACCATGGCCACAGAGTGTTGTGTGAACTGACCACGTTGTTGGAGGGTCACACGACATGTGACACAGTAAAGGTGACACCTGGTGGAAGTGCTAGACGCTTGTGTCAGTTGTGTGGACGGTCTCAACTTGGCCCCAGAACATGAAGAGGGGTCTCAAGGGGCACTAAAATTCTAGCTTTTGTCAGGCAAAGGGTGAGAATGCCTAGGATGGTGGTTGGGAAGGTCCTGGGTCTGGTCCCCATTTGACACCATTGAATATACCCTTTCTTAGAGATGCCTCAAAGACCTGTGAGCCCTGATCTTCTGGCCTGACAGGAGGGCATCACCCTAATGCAGGCCTGCTCAGTCTCCCAGGATAGCTGACTTTCTCCTACCCTGAGGCCCTCAGCCTGCCAACCCTGGATACGGGCTGTCCCTGGATGCCCCTCCAAGAGTATCTGCCACTTGAGCTCCATTCCATAGCTGGACTCAAAGCCTGTGGCTGAGGCTTTCAACATCCTGGACTTCAGCTGCTGGGCTGGTTCTCCACAGGACTTCTCCATTACGCCAAATCCCGTAGAGGAGACAGTAAAGGAACTCTGCCTGGACCTCAGTATCCCCATCAGACCCTACCCTTCCTTCCAGCCATCTTGTCACATGGTGCTTGTGACCTAGGATGAGTGAAGTCCACAAGAAGCAAGGGGCACCACTGGCCACTTGCTCACTGATGTCCCTTGTAAAACAGGATGGCTAGGGTCTCATGCTAACACATCACAGTGCTAGAGGCTCCTGTAAGGATTAAGCCATTCTCTCTGGACACACCCCTTGTTATCTTTCTGGTCCTAGGAAAGGTGTCCCTGACTCCTTGAGGCTGTCTTGGACAACTGAAAACAATGTTCTTTGGGCATCGTTCCCTGAAGATGAGAGGATGGTGGGGTTAGTGCAGAATGGAGAAGCCCTCCCAACACAGGGAGTGTGAGGTGAAGGAGCCAGTGGAGGGGTCCTGGAGTAGAGTGGATGGACCATGGTGGACTGCTGAGCAAGGGGACACAGGGCACATGAGGGTGGAGCCCAGAAATGCCTCTGCATCTTGCACAACCCAAGCTGATGGTTTGGGGGGGGGTGTTCTGACTATGTTCTTGTGTGGTGTCCTTTTCCAGTTACTGCTGGATCAGCATCTGTAGGCTGGGCCACCTTCCCTTTGCAGATGGCTTGAGGAACTCTGCCAAGGTCCCCTAGCCATAAGCTCAGTCAGCCACAGACCATGGCTCTCTCTGGTGGATCTTGGGCTTGTGCCCTCTTTCAGATGAGGGTCTGGGACAGGTGGACCTGTTGTGCTTTCTATTCACTTTGGCACCTGAAAGGTGCTGGGGAGATGGAGAGCCGAGGGACAGCTGCTCAGTTCTCTTCCTCTCATCTCTATAACCATCTTGTCTATTTGACTCGATGTGAGACCGAGGACCCAGTGTAAACAGCAGGAGAGGAGGCGTGGCATAGCCTGGAGAGGCTCTGATGAAATCACTATAGGTCTCTGTAGACCAGGCTGGCCTTGAACTCACAGAGATCTGCCAGCCTTTGCCTCCCAAGCACTAGGATTAAAGGTGTTTGCCACCGTGCCCAGCCTCTTGTCAATCTTCATCTGATAACAAGGTAGTATCTTGCTGAGGATCCGGGGCACCAGGGGGATGAGCAAGGTTGTGTTTCAAGGATCCTCATGTCCCATTTTGCAGTTGACCTGGCAGGTGCCATGGGTGTGAGGGAGGGGTTACCCTGGCTGGAGAGTGGGTGGTGGCAGAGGGTGGTGAGCGAGGGTACAGAGAGCAGCAGCTGGGGTCTTTCCTGGAGCCCCTCCCAGATTAGTGGCACTGGAGTCAATGTTTTCCCCAAATTAAGTATCTAGGAAGAAATAACAGAAAGTCATGAAAGATAGGAAATGGAGTTATTCCCCCAATGAAATCAGGAGGGAGGAGAGGGCTTGTGGGAAACTGGAGGGGGGGGGGTAGGCTGAGTGTGGAGAGGAGAAAACACCTGTCGTCCAGCTAACCAGGAACACATCAGAATAGGTCCTCTTCCCAGCCCAGCCCCCCCTGCCCACATCGGCTCTTAAAGGACACATGGTAAGGACAGAAATGCTATAGACATATAGGGACATCCTATAGAATTAGCAATGCTCAGACAGAGCCAGTATTCGCCACAGGCTGAATGGGGCAGTGGTGAGGGGAGGTCTGGGCAAGACCAGAGTTCATCCCCAAGAGAGAAGCAAGAGAGCTGGGGAGATGCTCAGCTGTACAAACATGAGGACCCGATTCCCAGAACCTCCAGAAAAAGCCTGACCTGGCAGTGTGCGCCTGCAATTCCATTGTTGGGGAGGTGGAGACAGGGGGATCAGAAACCTGTTGGCCTTCTCTCTCTCTCTCTCTCTCTCTCTCTCTCTCTCTCTCTCTCTCTCTCTCTCTCTCTCACACACACACACACACACACACACACACACAAAGAGAGACAGAGAGAGTAAAAAGCACAGAACTGGGTACACTCATTACTCCCAGCTCCAGCAGAGACCCCTGGCCCCCTGGAGACACAGCAGGTGTGACTCCCATTCTTTGCAATCAGTGTTGGCCTTGAATCAGACTACGTGCTGCTGGGGGCAGGTGGCATGGATCTCTGAGAGTGTGTGTGAGGGTCATAGAGGACAGGGCTGAGAGAACAGGGACACACCCACCAGGTGATGGGTGTTGGGGGACAGGGACACACACACCAAGGGATCAGGTCACAAGAGGGTCCTCATTTCACCATGGGTGGCAAATGCCCAGTCAAAGGTCAGGTCGGAGCACAGGTTCCTGGTGAAGAAAGCTCCATGCTCACTAAGCCACCCTGACCAGGGAATCTGGCTTGGGTGCCAGGCTGGCCTTGGTGAAGCCACTTCAGAGCCCCTCTGGTCCCATCTGGGATTTCCTCTTTTGATAAAGAAGGAACTAAGCCATGCATTGGCCAACATCCGGCTGCTGTGTCCAGGCAAGCAGGTGGCTGCTGGCCAGCCCACATGTTGGGGAAGGAGGACACTAGGGACACAGTGCCAGGGGGTATGGCCCCAAGCCAGGTCTGGTCAGACCCAGACCATCTGCACAGGATTCTAGTCTCTACAGCTCTTTCTCAGACCTTTCCATCCAGCCCTTTATTTCGTGTGCCCCACAGTTTGGAGTGTATGAGTTCTGGGCTCAATCAGTCCGTTTGCCCAGCTTCTTGAGTAGCTGGGACTACTGCTCTACACTCAGCTTTCCCCCTGGATTTTTTTTTTTAAAGACAGGGCTTCCTGTAGCCAAACTTACTGTAGCTGAGGATAACCTTGCGCTTCTGATCTTTCTGCTTTTGCTTCCTGTGTGGAATTACAGGCATGCATCATGGCTTTCCTTGAGTATTTTAAAGGGATTTGACCATTCCTCTCATAGGTGTTTTCTCTCATCCATCACTTGGGTACCCAAGGTTTAGGGGGAGCTTCTGTGATGTCTGTGAGTCCTAGTTTCCTTAGAGGGCCTTACTGCTCATATGAGTGAGGGATAGGGAGCTGGGGTTTTGAGGAACTAAGCCCTGCCCCTCACTCTAGGCCTTGGGAAGGATGCTTAGAGAGGGCAGAGGCTGGCTGGAGGGGATCAGGTGTGGGTGGGTCTTAGAGCACAGGGCCGATGTGAAAGAACTGGGGTAGATAAAGGGCTGGAGCTGAGAGATACAGTGGGAAGATCAGAGGGGGGGCTGGGAACCAGCTTCTGTTAGGTGAGGGAGAGGGTACCTGCTGACCATGGGCAATGCTGCATGCTGCTTTGCAGATGCCTAAGTGTCAGCCCAAGGTGGGCGGGCATTGGACATTGAGTGCCAGTGGGTAAAGAGCACACACCTGACCTCACCCAGGCCACAGTTGATGACTAAAGACAAGACCATGGATGGCTGTTTCCCAGGCTCACACAAGCTCCCTTTCCCTGGGACAGGACAGGCACATATAGCCGCAAAGACACCAGTTAACAAATGTTTTGGGCAGCCATGGTGCACACTGCCCTCCAGCCCTGAAACTCCAGGTACCAGGTGACCCATCCTTGAGCTCCTTCACTAGAGCAGGCCTGAGGGACAGCTTTATGGAGAGGCTAGAAGGGGTATGTGGGGTCTTAAGTAGGGCTACAATAACACAGGCCCTGGGCATGGGACTGAGCTCTGCGGCGTATACTGTCTTTGGGTGCAGCAGGCTGGCATGTAGTTCTGGGAAGGCCAGCCAAGGCTGTTTCTAGCACTTGGCATGCAAACACTTGGCGGCTTAAATGCGGAGAGTTACAGCGTCTTTCAGACTTTGTACCCACGAGAATGGCAGACTCCAATTTCTGCTTATGTAGCAGCTGAGGCCCAGGCACTGGTATTCCTCCTACATCCTGAGGAGATCAGCAGTGCAGATAACACCCCTGTTCTATGAGGGAGTTCTATGAACTGTTCTTGCAACATGTGTGCGTAATATATACTTATGCTGTTGTGTGTCTGTAGAGGCTGGAGGTGAAAATCGGGCACTATTCTCTCTTGCTCCCCACCTTAGTTGAGGCCAGTGCTTACTGAACCTGGGGCTCACTGGCTCCCCCAGCCACCTCACCTTCCACCCCAGCACCTGCCACTGCACCTAGATTTTTACATGGGTGCTGGGGATTCAAACTCAGGTCCTCATGGTTGTGCAGTAAGCCCTTTACCACTGAGCCATCTCGGCAGCCCCTCTGGAAATGTCCCGATGCATTTACTGTAGAAAGGCTGTTGTGCCTCAGATCCCAACATCTGTCTCAAAACCTACCCCTAGACGGAAGAAAAGCTGAGCGTTCAACCAACTGTGGTTGAGTGTGCCGATGGCCTTGCAGAGAGGGTTGGTCTGGGAGTGGAGGATGATGTCCCAAGAGTAGAGGGTGGCACATGGAACCCAGCAGGGAAGCATTAAGCTTTATTGTCATTCCTGATTAGAAAAGTGGGGCCTGAACCCCTGAGTTGGGGGCTGGGGCTCTTCCCCGGTCACTACTGATAAAACATACCAGCATGACCTACAGCCCCGACGGGCATGGCTGCCTCTTGATGGCTGCCAAGCCCAGGCACTGAGGCTGGAGTCAGTGACCACTCCTGGAGCCAGCAGGTACTGATGGTTGTCCAAGGTCCCTGGGTCAGATCAACAAAGGCAGCAGTTTCACAGGGTGACCTGTGCAGGCTCCATGAGAAATAGGGCCACTGATATATCAGCAAAGGGAGGGGCATATCCTGGTCCTTCTGGAATGTCCTGAGACAGAGGCCAGTGCTGGCCCCTTGTCGAGTCCAATCATGGATTTGCTGCATATCCTTGGGTGGGCAGTGACCGTTCTTTGGGCATTGGTTTCTGCGGAGCTGTTCAGTTCTGGTCTTCATGGCCCTGCATCCAGTTCCCACATGCCTTGGGTGGCCGCCCACACAGCAGTCACAGTTGGATGGAAGTCCATCCCTGACCATGGTCCAGCGGTGGCCACCTTCGGCTCTGCGCACAGAAGAGGTATGCTTTGGGGGTACAGCAGTTGCAGGGAGCTGGACAGCTGGGCTGCAGGTCAGGTACCTTTAAGATCTCTGGAAAAGATGAAAAGAGAGGCAGGCGTGAGTGCTGTTAGGCCAGTGCCCAGGATGAAGAGGTACTGAGTTCATGCTCGTGACAAACTTGTGTGCATCAGCGCTACTTAGCCTTGGATGTAAGAACCTGTCCACCACAGACCAGGTGCGGCAGCCCTTTCCACACTGAATACAGTGTTCCTGGGTATTTGTCAGGACTCAAAATAAAGGACATGCCCATAATGGTGACAAGAGCCAGTCAGTACCAGCCATGGCCACTCGCCTAGCAAACCCCATTACTCCAGCTGTCGGCAGCAGCAGACCATGCAGTCAGCAAGAACTTGAAGTCTCCGGAGACAGCTTTAGAGATACCCATGAAGAAGACAGGAGGATGGGGCTATGTTCCCATAGGCCCTAGTACCCTGTTCCAGATGACCTACACACTCAGGGAGCATCAAGAACTGCATCCAGGTGATTAATAAGTGACCTGCTCATACCACATGTGATGATAGCCAGCCCAGAACCCACCACACCTGCAAGCCTCCCATGGCAGTGGCAGCAGCAGGCCTCAGCCTGCCCTGCCAGCTCACCTGGGTGTCCTACTGCCGGGGTGCCACGTCCATTACAGGCTTCTGGACCCCGAAGGCCGTAATGAAGATGTTGACCACCACGATGATGAAAACCAGTCCCGTGGCTAAGTTGTTAAGGAAGTCCAGCTTGGCATGCTTGGCCGGGTTGTTGAGGTCATACTTGACTGTGGGAGAGAGGGGTAGATGCTGCTCAGGGAAGCCTGGCCTGGATCCAAGTGTCTAGGGAGTGTCGAGTGAAGAGAACAGGGCTCATGGCCATAGTCAGGGTTTTGTTCCCCACTGGGGAAAAATGGCCAAAATTAAGTATGGATGTCCCTCTTTTTTATATCTGCCACGTTCTCCATGAGGAAAAGAGAAGGCCAGGCTGGTTAAGTGCAGAGATGTCACTTGTAGATGCCACGCCAGGCCAGGTTGGACCTTGTGAGGGTTACTTTACAGACCCTTCAATCTACTTTAGGCTCTGCTTCTACTCCCATGGCACAGTACAGATTGTGAGATCCTACAACATCCCTCATTAGTCTGAGGTCACATTGCCAGAAAGTAAATGTGGGGCCCTTGCCGTTCCTGACGACATCTTCTACTCTGGACAGGCACCAAGGTTGCCCTGGCAACCCCAGCCCATTTCCTATCAGGTATCCATCCATGCCTATGGTCACCTGTGGGTCATCTGCTAAGGGGACGATCAGTGGTTAAGTTTGGGCATTAGTGGTTGTACTCTACATTTTGGATTTTCACTCAGAACCAGAAAGAAGAGTCTTGGTCCAAGGTCATCTTCTGGGTCCAGAGTCATCTTATATCCAGAACCCCTGACTCTTTATTCTCCATTCCAGAGTCCTTTCCTCACCTCCTGCTCCAGGATTCCTTCCTCACCTCCCAAGACATCACATCTCCCTGAACCCCACCTCGTGACCCAAGGTCTCCTCCTTGATTCCTAGGTGAGGGTCTCTTCTTGGTTTCCTGTATAACTTGGCTGCTCTTTGTTACTAGACATAGGCAGCAGAGTCAGGCCTGAGTTGTTCTGAGCAGGGAACTGGCTGGCAGAAGCTATCGTGTGACAGGGAGCCACAGAGACCTAAGGAAGCAGATACCCAGTTCCCCCTTCTCCTGATCCACCCCACCTCCCAGACCCCGAGGAACCTAACCACACTCGACTCGACCCCACACATCTCCCTCCCCATCCCTAGGGCTGTACAAGCAGCCATGGGTCCTACCCAGGAAGATGAGCAGCACCCCCACTCCGATCTGCAGCACGAGAGAGATGGAGATGAGGACCACAAGGGGCACAAAGAAGGCGAAGTCATTGCCCTGCTCCACCACGGCCTTCAGCTGCGATGCGTTGGCCATGAGCAACGCGATGTCCAGCATGCTCTCCGCAGCGCTCTTCTTGTTGGCATAATGGTTTACATTGATGGGCCGGTTCCTCAGACCCCAGCGGGGTAGCTGTGGGAAGTGAGGTGGTCAGCAGAACAGAGTCAACTTAAGGCTCTCAGGGGAGCTACAGGAAGAGGGCAGAACAGGGCTCTGACCTTCCCTGGGGCTACAGGGAGTTGCCAAGACCTCTGTAGGTAGGGTTTCTGTGGCCCCAACCCTGGCAAACTAAGGAAATTTCCTGGAGTGAAGTTCTGTAGAGAAGGAAACCAGGACACCAACCTCAGCACTCACAGTGGTTTCCAGCAGGAAAACCCCATGACTCTCACCACCCCGTGCAGCAGGTACTCTTCCTGCCTCGGTTCACCTCCCAGCCTCAGCCTTACCCTGCTCAGTGTGACCACACACACAGAAAACACCCTCAGTTACAGCATGGTTTGGTCACCTTGTTTAGCTACAGCTACTCAGGATTATGTGGCATTAAGGGTTCACAGCAGGTGCTCAATAGATGCACCACCACCCTGCATACAGTAGAACAGGATGTGAATCTCCTAATTTCTCATAGTAATGAGATATAGTTCTGAGATTCTTTAGGGGTAGGACCCCTTGGTAGCATCCTCTCTTAGAGTTAGATCCAGTCACTGCCCCTCCCTGGAGGTCATTTCCCAGGTCACCTCCCACCTCTCTTACATGGCCAGTCATAAGGGGCCCTATAGCTCTTTCTCTACCCACAGGGGCTTCCCCTTCCAATATCCCCATGCTTGAGGTTCTCTCTGGAGTCCCCTGCTTCCAGAATACCATCCTTGATTCCCCTGGTAGGACCTGCCCCTCTCCTGTCACGAGAGATCACCTCTCTGGCTGGCCTGCTTCATTCTAAGGTACCTTTAAATGGCTGGCTTCCTCTTTCCACCGAGCTAGTCGCCTCTCTCAAGCTGCCCTGGCCGGGCCCCTTCTTAGCTACCTAGGAAAATCTCACCAAACCTAGGCTTAGCCCTTTGTCCACTGGTGCCCTGAGCCATCGAGCCCTGCACTGTAGCCTCCAGGGAGTGGGCATGGAGCTGAAAGAGGTAGCCAGGGCCTGCTGTTGGCAGCCAGCCACCTGGGGCCACCCCGAAAGATCCTGTTTCTGTACTCATGAAAGATGCAGGGATTGGAGGCAGTGCCGCAAGGCTGCGGGGCAGGCGTCTACTGCACTCACATGACTTTTCTGTAGGCCAGAAAGCCTAAAGCAGGCGCCACCAAACTGAAGGAGCCTTCAGTTGGACAGTGTGTATCGTGAACCTGAGATTTCTTCTGAAGTCAGGTGTTCAAGGCAGTGTGGGTGGTGAGAGGCACGGGCAGGCTCTGCTCCGGAACCTGAGCTAGAACATACAAACCCTAGCCATCAATGTAAGCTGCACTTCGAATAGCAAGCTCACCTGGGTCAAAATTCTTACTCAAGGGCTGGAGAGATGGCTCAGTGGTTAAGAGCACTGACTGCTCTCCCAGAGGTCCTGAGTTCAAATCCCAGCAACCACATGGTGGCTCAAAACCATCTGTAATGGAATCTGATGTCCTCTTCTGGTGTGTCTTAAGATAGCTACAGTGTACTTATATATAATAAATATTTAAATCTTAAAAAAAAAAAACTCTTACTCAAGAGCACATTCCATGTGTGTAGGGGTGGGGGGATGGGTATAGGCATTTGTATATAATTCCATGTGTATAATAGGGATCATGTATGTATTGTAAAAGTTTACATGTGTGTGGGTGCCCATGAGTATGCATATGTGCTCAAAGTACTGTGTATGCATGCCCATGTGTCACACAACACGGACATATAACACATAAGCACATACAGATAAACAGGCCTACACATGTACACATACACAAACACAGAAAGCAGAACTTTTGGTAGCTTAGTTGTTGGAGTAAGGGACTGAGGGATGAAATGAAGCAACAGGCTGAGCTTGCTGGCCGCTGGGCAGCAGGAAGAATTTCTTCTGATTCTGAACCATTTAAAGGCTTCCTGACCACATGGTCACAAGGACAGCAGCATGAATGAACTACCTCATGTCCCTCCCTTCCCCCAATGCTCTCCGCACTTTGTCACAAATGCCTGTGCCCCTGCTGAGCTTACTCACTTAAAGAGCAAACTGAGGCTCTCTATACTGTAAGCTCCTCCCAAAGCCACACAGCAAGTAGAGGTCAGGCTACAAAGTGAACTTTAGGGCTCAGAACCCTGGTGCCGAGACTTTGAAGGGACTGAGATCTTGGGGGTGTGGGGGTGGAGGGGTGGGGGGGGGCTGTCTCTAGTTCAGGACAGCTAGTCTAGCTTAGCTTCAGTGTCTTGTTAGGTCAGAGCTTGTGGAATTAATACCCTGAGGTAGCTCAGAGCCCTTGGGACCAACAGAGGCTACAACTCTCAGCCACCTGCTTACCTTTTACCCTGTAAGATGGTGATACGGGCCTCAGGCTGAGGGACAGACCCAAAGGCAAAGCAGGCTATTAAATGGTGTTAAGCTCTACCTCACCACAGCCTAGATCTGTGTCCCCACATGCTGCCTGTCTCCTCACCTTTGTATATGGGGTTGCCTCTGGGGAACTTGTCTGAAACTGAATAATAGAACACATTACTCTACTAGGGATCAGTAACGAGGGCTGTCTGGGCCACCCAACCATAGATCAGGGGGTCCTGTAGGTCTAACTAGCTGCCTGATCATGCTAGGAAGCCCTTCCAGGCCTGTACCGGTGACCTGGGCAGATCAGGGAACACACTGGTTAATGTGTACCAGGACAGGCGGGAGTTCCCTGAAACCTCAGTGGCAGGTGGGAACTGGCGTGAAGGGGGCTGTTTTCCTCTAAAACCCAGGAAGGACTGTTGTGGGTTACTCAGCCCCTACAGGGGGCTGCACTTGTGAGGGCCTTGTCATAAGGCCTAGGCCCACTTGACTGTCCATGGCTGAGGTGGGAAGGGAGTGGGTACCAAAGAGCTGGCTTAGTCCTAGCACAATGGGGATCTGTGCCCATCAGCTTGGCCCTCAAAGCAGGGTGCCATCCTTCATGAACACACTCCTCCATTCCCAATCTCCTCACACCAATGGCTGTCAAGGTGACTGCTTATCAGTAAAGAGACAGGGAAACGCAGGGGACATTATAAGATGGGGTTCGGAGGCTCTGACCTATGGGGACACCCTACAGCAAGTGGCAGAGCCAGAATGTTCCTTTGCTCTCAATGTCTGGCTCTCCCCGGCGACTTAACTGCAGTCACTGAGCAATACCAGCACAGGGACAAAGACAGGTACAAGGAAAAGAAGGGCCAAGCCAGTCACAGGTCTTCCATTAGCCAAAATGTTGTCCTAGGTGACCTAGAGGTCCAAGTCTAGATAAATCCTGGATGACCTGGCCTGGGCTGCTCAGAGGCCCTGTCAAACACCAGTAGACAGTGGGGGTTACTATGGTATGGTATGCCCACCTAAGCTAGATCCAGCCTTTTGTGTCTGCATTGCCCACGCCCTGGGAGCCCAGGAAGCAAGACTTAAGTTTCTCCTGATTTCACACATATATTCCCGGCAGGAAACCTCAGTGAGACAGCAGGAAGCATGGGAGGTGGGGTCCCTACAGCAGCTGGGCTACGGGCTGGGAAGACTCATTTCCTGTGGGTCAGAACTGACCAGGAGTGACCCCGAGGCCCACTAGGGTGGCCTTTAGAACTTGGCTAAGATCCTGACTGTCCCAGGATCTGCCAGGCAAGCAGAAGGGAGGAAAAAAAGAAGCTTCTCCTGGCAACTGAAGGCAGGCAGAGGAAGGGCAGTGTGCAGGACATAATGCCATGACCTGGAGACCTGAGATATGGTCATAGCTACTTCAGCTTACATTCAGTGAGGGGCAAGAGAACAAGGCAGGCGCCACAGGGTTATGGCCCGGTTTGATCTCAGCCTCCCTCCTACAGTGTTGAGCATGAAGCTGACCCCAGCGTCATGGCGTGAGTATGGCATTTCCACCTTAAACTGGTGTTTGCTGGTTTCTCAGCTGCCAGGTAAAAGTGAGCTAACTCACAGGAACTGGATCAGGCTGTGAACATTTAACAGGGCCTTTAGGTATTGGCTCTGGGGCACCTAGCACCTGGAGGGGCATAGACAGAGATTTCCCCCAGTGTGATGGGAACCAACCAGGATGGCTCTGTTGGGGCTCTGCTACCAGGGAGAGCGTCTCCATAGCCAACACCGCCACATACTGCACTCTGCCGCAAGCATTTCCTTTATGTCAGCCACATAGTTTTTACTTAGCAGAAGCACTTACTATGCCTCCTCCTAGATGATAAACCGAGGCACAGAATGCTGACATGACATACCTCAGAAAGTTGGAGGTAGCATCCTGAGGTTGGGAAGGGGGACAGGGCATCAAACCTTCAAGGTTAGCCACACCTCAAAGAAGCATCCCATCCCCAGTGACTCTAGACAAAACCTCCCACCCAACCCCCCTATCTTTGTCTGATCTCCACTTATACTGTTTCCTCTGCTTAGGTGCTCTTCCATTCACACCAGAGAGCTAGATCTGCCCCTCCAATAAGCCAATGCAAACACCACGCAGGGAGCCTTTCCTGACCCCTATGTTCCCTACCCGCTACCATGGCAGGCAGGCAACCCCACATACCCCTGAGAAGCCAATGTGGTCGATTTCATTCAAGTGGCTCTTCAAAGAAATGGTGGGGGGTACAGCTATCTCCTTCTTGTTCCCAGAGCCAAGACAGTGACCCCTGAGCTATCTGTAGAGCTGAACAGACATAGTATTGAAGGGTAAACCCACTGGTCAGAGACAGCCAGAGTTTCCCTTCAAATCAGCTTCTAAACCACTGATCCACCTGTTCCTGATTTGCATCCCTTGTCCTTAAAGACAGAGAGCTCACTGGTTCTTCATTTAGATCCACATACAAAAGACCCAGACAGATGATGGGCTCCCAAAAGGAATTCAGACAGGGTGTTTCTTGCCTACTCCATCCAGTGTTCACACATTTTGGCAGAGCCCAGCCAGGTCTCAGCTGGCACACCTGAACGGGTTCCAAGGCGCTGTCCTGTTTTCTCATCCGGGAAGAGGCGTTTGTGCCCCCACCTCTTGCTCCTCTGGTCCCTCCTCTCTGAACAACCCCATTCCCACTATATCAACCTGGGCAGAAAGTCTCTGTTCTGGTCTATTTTGCACCACAGAGACTTGTGGAAAATCCCAGCCTGGTGCAATTCCCCACGCCCATTCCTGGGGGGGGGAGGGGGTCGGAAATAGAAGGAATGTCCAAAGTCAACATGTCACAGAGAGCCAGAGGTCCATGCGGGATGGTACAGATGAAGGCTGGGTCCTGGCATGCTCAGGCTCTACCCTGGAGGTAGACTATGAGGTGAGAGGTCAGGAAGGCTGATCCCTCAACATAGGCATCCGACCCCTGCTGTGGTCTTGGCAGGCTAGGCACAGCAAACTCAGGGCAGATCCCTACAGTCCTAGAACGGGCATCCTGTATCTTGAGAGGGTGGCGTTCTGTTTTTCATAGGCAGGTGACCGCAGCAGGGACACAGCCTCGGGTTTCCCCCTATTACTGCTGCAGGCGACCGTGGTCACCGTGTGGTGACGTAGTTGTCTGCCTGGTGCTGGTCTCCAACCAGGAGGCGGTGATTCCGCTCCCGCCCGCCCCAGGGCACGCAGAGGGAGACAGCCCTGAGACGCTGGAAGTTGGAGGGTGGTGTGGGAGGCAGGAGAGTCCCGGAGAGCGGGATGCCAGCCTTCTCCACCCCAGGAGTAGTGCCAGCCAGACACAGGCTCTGCACAGCGGGGAGGCGGCAGCAAGCTAGGTGCCTCTGTCTACCTGCTGTGCTGGCCCCAGATCCGTGGGACCAACACTTGCGCTCGGGACTGGTCAAGCACGACTTTGCCCGGAAGCAGCGGCCACCACCACCCCGCAGTGCGGACGCCTAGCCTACCGGGCCCGACGCCCACAGGTGCCCGCTGCCGAGCAGGGCCCAGAGAGGTCGGCGCCGGCCAAGGTCACACAGCAGCCTGGGCAGGCGGTGTTGAGGTCTTACCGGGGCATCGGGGGAACCCGGGGAGCCCGGGCGCAGGTCGCCGTTGAGCTCATACTCCTCAGTGCCAGACTCCATGGTGCGGCCGCCCAGGCCGCCCAGCACACGGCCTGAGCGCGCCCACGCCCGCGCCTTCGCTACGGGCTACGGCTGTGCGCCCGCCCCCGGCCCGCCCCGACACGCCCCCGGCCCGCTCCCGACACGCCCCCCGCGCGCCACCGCCCCGGGACTCCGCCTCCACCCGGGGCGGGCCCGGGCCTAGACGCCAACTGCTGGGATCGCGCCTGGGCAGGATAACACTTCCCGGGCATTGATCTCAATTCTCAGGCACTTTCATGATGGCTAGGGCAAGCAGCCCGGCGCCTGTCCCCGCGATGACATCGGGGGTCCCCAGGGACCCTGTCTCCAAGTCGTTGATTAAGCGGACCCCTCCTTCCCCGCTCTGAACTTTGAACGTGAGCACTTGATCTTATAAGAAATGAGGCCAAGGGCGAGCCCCATGCTGTCCCGAGGTGAGGTTTGGTTTTTTTTTTTTTTGTTCCCCCTTGGTGAGGACACGCCCTGAGGGTGTAAGTCCCTTCAGGGTAACTCAACACAGGAAAAGGTTGTCAACGGTTACTCTAGGGCCCTCAGCTGTTCGGCCTGGAGAATAGAGATACATATGAGGGAGGGCCTCCTGTGCAGACTAGAGACAGAGGGAAGCCAGAGGGGGTTGCTAATGTAGCAACTTTAGCGTCCAAAAGGAGCAGATCGCATAGCCCAGGCTCCAGGGGTTTGAGGTGTTGGTTGGCTACCGCAGTCCTTGGCCCAATGGACCTTTGTGTCCCATGTCTTGAGAACTCTCCTGGCCTAGGAAGCTAAGTGGAGTGTAAAGGTGATGGGATGTCGTCCTCCAAGAAGACACCAGATGCAGGAGTAAAGGCCAGCTGTTCCTTCTTCCTCCTACTCTTGACTTCATTCTCAGGCCCCCTGCTCTACCTGGTACCGTTGTGGTCAAGTGACTCGGCTTCTTTCTATGCATCTTCTTGCCAGCTTGTGTCTTAGCATAAGGCTGGAGTTTGCTAAAGGCCAGATGACCTGTTGACCCTCTGTCCCCTGTCCCCCTTCCAGGAAGGAAGAGGATTAGAGGTTAAGATATGGTGCCAGCCTAGTGATGGCACATGCCTTTAATCTGTGGAGATAGAGACAGGTGTATCTGAGTTCGAGGCCAGTCTAGTCTACACAGCAAGTTCCAAGACAGCCAGAAATCCTGTCTTTAAAAAAAAAGATACCTGGGCTGAACAGATGGCTTAGTAGTTAAGAACATTAGCTGCTCCCATCTTTAATTCCAGTTCCAAGGGAATTTACATTCTCTTCTGGCTTCTGCTGGTACCAGACCTACATGCAGGCAAAACACCCATTTATATAAAATAGAATAACAAAGAAATTATTTAAAAAGAAGAAAAAAAGGTTGTTTGGATGCTAGGTCCTGTTGCAGGTGCTACAGGCTGGAACCAGACAGTAGAAGCCTGCCCTGTGGAGCAGATGGACAGTCAGAAACAAAAAAGAAGTAGGGAGGTCAGCACTTTGTGAAACCCGGTGCCATTCACCTTAAGAACGGGGCTAAGGGGTGGGGAGAGATGGATATATGGCTCGACAGTTAACCCTTGCTATCTTTGCAGAGGACCTGAGTTTGATTCCCAGCCAGCTCCAAGGAATCCAACAACTTCTTTTACACAAGAATTGATGTGAAATCCATTTATTTAATAAATTGCAATTATTTAACAATTTAATACTAGGCTTGGTTTTTTTGTTTTTTGGATTTTATTTGTTTGTTTGTTTTTTGACACAGGTCTCAGTATGTAGCACTGTCAGACCTGGAAACTCACTTTCTAGATTAGGCTGACCTTGAACTCACAAAGAACTATCTGACTCTACCTCCTGAGTGCTGGCATTAAAGGCATGAGCCATTATGCCTGCTAGATACAACTTCAGATACACACACAGAGAGAGACAGAGACACACATACACAGAGAGACACATAGAGGCACACACCCACAGAGAGACAGAGAGACACACAGAGGCACACACACACAGAGACAGAGACATACAGAGAGAGACAGAGAGGCACAGACAGAGACACACATACACAGAGAGACAGAGAAACACACAGAGAGACAAGAGACAGAGACACACATACACAGAGAGAGAGAGAGAGCAAAAGAGAGAGAGAAAGAGAGGAGGTAAACTGGGCAGTGAAGACACTCACCTTTAATCCCAGCATTGGGAGGGAGAAACTGACAGATCTCTCAGTTACAGTCCAGCCTGGTTCACAGAGCAAGTTCCAGGACAGAGAGGACTACAGAGACACACCTATCTTGGGAAAACTAAAATATGTAAAAGGCTGCAGAGACAACACAGTTGGTAAAGTGATTGTTCCAAGTGTGAGGGGCTGATTTTGGTCTCCAGAACCACCTAAAATGCGTGGTACTGTGGAATGCATATTTGTAATACTAGTAATGTCGAAATAGGAGCAGAGAGAGACATAGGTGGGTCCAGGAGCGCACGGCCAGCTAGCCTAACCTTTGTGATGGATTTGTGGGCAAGTGAGAGACCTGACTCAAACAAAGGGTTCCACTGCCTGGGAAATGATGCCCAAACTTGTTTTTTGACTTCTTCAGAAATGTGCATCTGTGCACACACTTGGGCAAGACTGGGAGATAAGGCATTCTTCCTCCATTCCTGGGAAAGGTGCAGTCCAGTAGGTCACACCTGAGACCTTGGGGGATGCAGTTATAATGGCCTGTGTTTGCTGTCCCCAGCCTCAGTAATAGTTCCAGGTTGAACAGGTGATCTTCACAAGGGCCTTGGCAACCAGTGCTTGCTCTGCATGTATGAATGGGATGCCCAACTCTTCAGGTTAGCTTCAGAAAGTCCCAGTCAGCCAAAGGTGTTTGTGGGAAACGGGATTTTTCCACTTACCCAGCTTCAGGGCCTGTTCTTGATGCTCTAGACCTCTGTGTCACCCGAGGTGACAGGAGGTTAGGGACAGAGACTGAGGGCAGCACGGTGGCTAGGTTCTAACTTGGCCCTTTCTGTTTCCATGACTGAGACTGATTGCTTAGCTTCTGACTCTGCCCATCTGTTCATGCCTCAATGCTTCGCCTATTTGGGAGTCCTGGGGACTGGGGATGCGAATGCCTACCATGGGAAGGGAATCTTACACTAACTAGAGTGTATCAATTCCACAGCCCACAGGTCAGTCTACCAAGTCCCTGTTGGGCTGGGCAGCATCAGGGCAGCATCAGGGCAGCCTTGATAGTGCTTGCCTACTATATCTTAGCCTGGGGCTTGGCATGTCTCATGGAGCAAAACAATGAAGGCTATCTCTGCCCACTGTATTCCGACAGCATGCTTCTGTGACAGAGTAACCAAGCAAAGCAACTTAAAGGGCAGATTATTTCAGCTCACTGTTTAAGAAGTTTGAGTCTGTGCCAGCTGGCTTCATCTGGTCTATTGCAGGAGGCCTGAGGTGAGGCTAAGACAGAAGGACATTGCAGAGGAAAGATACTCAGAGTGGCCAGGAAGCAGGCAAACACACATGAGGGACGAGGGAAAGGTCTACTGAAGTGGAAACTTGAGGGTTTTGTTTTGTTTTTTTTGTTTTTTTTTCTGGAAAGTCGGTTGGATGGTGTGTTGCTGGGGCAAACACGTGAAGGAACATTTCAATAAAGTGGACACAGGTGTGAAAGGCTAAGGCAGACTCGTGAAGGAATGTTTCACTGAAGCAGACACTGGAGAGAGGAAGTTCTGCTGAAGCAGGCACGTGAGAGGACACGTGATGAAGGATTCTTTGCTAATGACACACATGTATCGGTCGGCCTTACATTTCATAGTTGAGCTGAATTAGTCGAGACTCCATAGAGAGAAAAAGCACCAAAAACTTCTGATGGTGTGCTGCAGTGTGTTGCCGCTTCTAAGACCTGTGCTGAGGCACAGCGCGTGGAAGACACGTGATGTTTGGAGGGTATAAATAGGACTCCATGAAGTGACAGAGACAGAGCTTGGCTTGTGGTACAGCTCACTGTGCAAGCTTGTGGGTCTTGAGTCTTCCCTGATCTTCGCTTCTGTGAGGGAGGCACAGCCGAGAACTTCTCCTAGTGTCCCCTCGACCCCTCCTGCTGACTCTGAGACTGAGGCTGTCTCTCCTAGGCCGAGTCGCCACTGTTGCTCACCAGACTCTACAGAACTGGACTGCTGGTGTGTCTGTGAGGTGTTTTTGAGTAGACTGAGTTGCTGCTGCTGCTGACCTAGGAACTGAACTGCCAGTTTCCAGACTTCACAGGTGGGAGTTGCTCCAAAGAACCTTTCTAAACAGATCCACTCCCCGTATCCTTTCTTTTCCACTACCTCTGGTGGGTGGTGGGTTACAAAGGAAGTTAAAGCATTTAAGAATCGTCGTTAAAAATAGAATTTGAAAAAAATTAAAGTTACAGTCTACCATTCAGAGGCACACTCCAGCGACCCACCTCCTCTAGGCCTCATATCATTTCTGCTCTTCCAAGTAATGCCCTCAGATTGTGAATCCATTGATTAAATCAAAGCCCAGAGGATCTAGACACCTCTCAGTGTTTAGATGCACCAGCTGACGAACCAACACTTCAACAAAGGGGTTCCTGAGTGACAGTTCATACCAAATCATTGTACCTATTTTGTAGCCAAGGATATAAGTCCCAGAGAGATTGTCACAGCCTCAGAATTGCCTGAGGTGTTCTTTCCGGCAAGGCGTGACATGTGGCCTGTCACAGTGGTAGTCACAGTTCACTGCTGAGGTCACTGATGCTTCACTGTCCACTGTGCTGGAAATCTGTAGTGTGTGTGTGTGTGTGTGTGTGTGTGTGTGTGTGTGTGTGTTCAGGCAGGCAGGCTTCTGAGACACATTGGAACCAGTCTGTCCTTAGAGCCTCTGGGCAACTCCAGCTGAGAGTCCTTAGTGCTATTTCAGAGGGACACAGGCGGACTGGGATGGAGCAGTTAAGCCGTCACATTCTGTGTGGCTGCAATGTTTCAATGTTCTGTCCATGGCCTGGGGCAGGACTTCTCCTCCAGCCTTAGTTTCCTCATCTCTCAGTGGGAGAGAGGAAAGGTCGAGGCCTGTAGAGCTTCGCTGGCTGGCTGCCCTTCTGTGTGAGCCTGCAGAGGGGTTTCCAGTATGCTGTGTCATCCTTTCTTGTGTGACATGCCCCTCTTCCCTCTGGGCTCAGGAATGTTTACCAGACTTTTCTGGATCTGACCCAGAACAAGTCTTAAAGAGACAGCACTCTCGGTATCCCTGCTGTCTGTCTGGTTTCAAGGTCTCTTGGAAATGTTGAGAGGGGAAGACATTCGCAGTCCTCCCCTAGACGCTGGCTCTGAGCAGATGGTCCATAGGGACGTGACCACTGGAAGTGTCCTCAGGAAAGAATCAGGACAGGAAATGGTCCAAAGAAGTGTGGCTGAGCTCTGTGTATACACAAGCCCCACACGAAAACATGTTTGCATCTGTTTGCATGAGGGCACTGAGTCTGCCAACTAGCTCAAGGCCAGTGTCACAGGCTATTTCCCTATCACTGGGAGACTCTCCTGTGTCACTCACGGCTCATAGAAGCAGGACAGTCTGTGTAACATACGTCAGACACCCTGCCCACTCTGAACTGTGGGCTTGGGGGGCTGTATCCTAGTCTGTAAAGCAGGAATGCTATGTAGAGGGTATGTGTGGACCCTGATGGTTTTGTTTCTAGCCCCTTCCAATGGTACTACCTCCAGCAAGCAGCTCTGCCCTCCTAGATGATAAAAATCTGGGCTGGGGTGATGATACGCTTGGTGAAATATTCTCCTTGACAATATGAGGACCTGACTTCAGTTCCCAGAATCCTCCTTTTAAAAGCCAGGTACAGTGGTGTGCTCATATAATCCAAACACTGGAGCTATGGAGGCAAGCCGATTCCTGGGGCTCCCTGAGTAGCCTGCTAGCCTAGCCTACTTGGGAAGCTCCACGCCAGTAAGAAATCCTGTCTCAGAACAAAGGCTGCTAGCCCTGTGGCCTTAATAGGGCAGGGGATAGGCACAGGCATCGTCACAGTGAACAAGCCCACAGGTATCACTTCAATGTAGAAATAGGGTGCCTGTTATCCTTGGTCGCCCAGAAACCGGGATCCAGCCATGTTAGCTTTGGGAGAGATGGGTATCTCACACACAGGCCTCACATGTCCAAGGTTTTTCCAAGGAAAGTTGGGGCCTTCCTGCTTATCCATGTGCTCCGGGAACTTGGGTGAAACCCTGGAATCTGAGCCCCCACACAGCACAGAGTTGCGGCTTTACTAATTAAGGGCACAGTGAAGACCTTAAGTGGTTAGACACCTGTAGGACAGACCATGTCTTCACAAGCAGAGAGTCTTGGGGAGCACCCCCACACTCCTGTCCCCAAGAAGCCTCAAGGCAGGAGTGCCATTCCATCTCACAGAGAGAGAGAACAAGATCAAAAGTGACTGTGGCGTGCCCTAGTGACACTGTTCCTACCTATGGATACTTCTGTTCAAGCACAGAGGCAGAGTCATGGTGCCTGGCCCTCAACCCCACACTCCCGAGTTTAGCTTCATGTAATCTTTTCTTCCTGCCAAGTGGAAGGACAGTCATATTAGATCTCAAGGGGATCTTAAGCAGGGGTACCTTGCACAGCAGAGCCAAAGACAGAAGCAGCTTGTGTTCCTAAGACCTGGAGTGCAGGCTCTGCCCAAGCCCCCGTCTGCCAACTTCTTACTGTGTGAAAAACAAACTCTCTTGTTTGGAAACTGTTGTAGCTTTAGTCTTCTGACCTGCATTGGCTGAACTCAGCTCTAGTTTTAAAATCTTAACACTGGCTGGGGATGATAGAGTACTTGCTTAGTATGCGTGAAGCCCTAGGTTTGACCCTGGCATCATATAAAACCAGAGCACTGGTGTGTCTGCCTGTAATCCCAGGATAAGGAAGGTACAGGCAGGAGAATTATAAGGGCCTGTCTGGGACACATGAGATCATGCCTTAAAAAAAAAAAAAGCAAACAAAACAAAACAAAAGGACTAGTCAATCCCTCAAGGCTTGCTGGGAAAGCACCCCATGCCTCTAAATACACCCTGCCTCCTCTCCCGTCTTCCTTTTGTCCCTTGAGACCTTTCAACCTGAGGGCCATTGTGCTCCTGCCCAGTCTCCAATAGCTGGCTGTCACCTGATGACCATACACCTGTTCCCTGGGGACCTCCCTGCACCTGGGTATGGACCTGAAAACACTGTATTTGTGTGTTTGTGGGGTTGTTGCGTGCCAGTGTCTGACCAGTCAGCCTGAAAAGGGAAGGTCACTTTAGAGCTTACAAGCTATCCACTGTCTGCTATCTGCCCAGGGCACAGCCTCGCTACATCCTCTATCCATCCCTTAGGCATGATGCCAGGTGTCCCTTTGCCCAGGCTGTGATCAGCAAACCACTAATGACAGAGGCTGCCTGAACTCCTTATTCTTGGCCCCCACATGGACCACATTGAGGTCCACCAAGCCACTGGTCAGAGGGTGTGGGAGTGAGGGCGGCAGGCTGGCGGGGGTAGGTGGCTTGTGGCTTGGCAAAGAAATGTCTGCAGGCTGATCATCTCTCCTTTCACCTCCTGCTTGTCTGATGGTACAGGTTGAGCTGGGTTTTAGCCACTGGGCTCAGCCTGTCTGGGAGCTGGGAAGCCATGAGGAGGCGGTATTTCCTTAGTAAATGGGGTCTAAGTAAGTGCTCAGGGCTAATCCAATCATCGAGGATCCACAGGAACTGTGCCAGACACCAATAAGGAACTTCTAGTTAGTTATTTCTAAGATTGCCAGAGAAGTTGGGAGCATCTGACCTTGCCTCTCTGTATACTATGATCCCCCAAACCCAGCTCCTCTAGGATTTAAAACATCCATCTTCCTCTCAACCCCATATCACTGAGTCCCCTTCCCCTGAGGGGATGCAGGGTGCCCTGGTGTTATTTGTATTCTGATATTAATTCTGCTTCCTCAAGAGGGTCTGCCCAGACACAAGTGGGTCACTTACTCCAGTGATTTCACCGGAACGTTCTCCCCATTTTAACAAGTCAAATAAAGGTGAGAGCCTGAGATTGGGCAGTGGAAGGGAAAGGTGGGGCTGGAGTTTTAGAGAGTGGAGGACAGGGGAAGAGGTGGAAGGAGGCTGGAACAGAACCACTGGGTCTGGAGAAGCCACAGGTAGTAAGGGATAAATATCTGGGGGATAAATGAGTACAGTGATAGATCTGCCCGACCTAAGCATGTGGCTTATAAATATCATAACTGGGATGTACGGTCTTTATACGGGCTTATTGGGGTAAAAAAATAACAGCAATGTGTTCTCCCTTGACTGTAGCTGTGGGGGTATCCATATTGTAATGGCCTTTCTCTTAACTAGTTCAAGAGTTCAAGGACGAAGCACTTGCCACTGAGCAGTAAAGTTTGCTACAAGTGAGAAGTCCAGGTCTGGCCCGCATCCCTCACCATGGAGGGGTTGGGATAGACACAGGTCAGATCCAGGCTATGTCCTTTGTGCCTATAGAAGAGGAGGGAGGCCTAAGCATGTGATGGTGCCCACCCTTAATCCCAGCACTTGGGAGGCAGAGGCAGGTGGATCTCTGGGTTTGAGTCCAGCCTGGCCTACAGAGAGACTTCAGGACAGCCAGGGCTACACAGAGAAACCCCGTCTCAACCCTGCTCCCCACAAAAAGAAGTGGGGAACTGAGACCTGAGATTGAGGCTGAGCCCAGTGGCTTTGACCTATTCTGGGCCACCTGCCTACCATATCCAGTTGCTTGGATCCACCTCACAGTTCTTTCTGCTTCCCCTATGAAATGGTATTCCCCTCAGCCCTGAGGATGTCCAGTTTTATGCTCCCACAGAGCCCCTGGTAAGATAGAACTTTGATCTTAGGCTATGGACCCCCTACTGCCACCCTGTGCCTCCAAGCTGTGGCAAGAACAAGATAGGGGCCAGCTTCGAGTTTTATCCAACCTGGGAACACTAGTCACCCATTGCCTAGGGGGTGTGTCTTTCTTGACTTGCATCTGATTTGGTCTATGGCTTTCAAACTCAGAAACACTTCAGAAGCAGAAGACCCCTACCACCACCGGAAGTGGAGGCAGCATACCAAGCCCTGCCCAGCCGTCATACTCAGTCCAGGAACAGCCACTCTGCGCCAGTGGACGTCCTCAAGGAAGGCCTGTGTTGTAGATTTGGTTAAGAAACAGGGTGGGGGATGGGCAGGTATCCTCTATGGTGGACAGTCAAGATTCATGGGTGTGGTCTGTTCAAGATGAATAGGTGTGAAAGTGCTGTCCTTCATTCCCTTACAGCATCCTGAGAAGGGGGAAGGCCTAAGGAGAGGTCCTATCCTAAGCTACACAGAATGGCTGACACCCTTGAATGCAGGTTGGTGTAGCCTGGACAAGTCTGCCCATCTCAGGATGATGGGACATTTAGATTCGTCAAAAGGCAATGTTTGTGCTGTCACTGCATGGACTGAAAACAGGAGGAGCAGGGAGCTTGGTCTTCAGTGTGCCCTTTGTCCTAGGGCCTGCTCACTATAAAGATCATAGCTCAGGGCCTCCTGTTTCATTTCTTTTCCTCACCCTTGGGCTCACAGAAGACTTGGGAGCTGACAAGGTCTGAAGAAGTGGATAGGGAAGCTTTGAGGTCTCAGGCCTTAGGGAAGAGTTCCCAGAGAGGAAGGCAGGTATACCCCTGCAGCTCAGGAGGGTCCAGAGCAGGCCTGGTGCAACACACTGCCCATCCACTCTATGGGTGTTGACTATGTTCTTCGGAGCTGCCTCTGGGGCGGCTCCCCAAAGGCCACGTTTCCTGTCCTTGGCTCAGATGGCGTCGGCTGGCAGAAAGCCTAGCCCGGCAGGCCTGTTGCTGGGCATCTCCTGAGTGGATAAGAACCTCCCAGCACAAAGGGGCATTTATAGGCAGGGATGGCATGTCTCCATGTGAACACAGGGAGGACAGAAATAGCCTTTCATGGAGCACTGGTAGGGCTGGGCTCGCCTGCCCTGCACAGGGGCAGATTTCCAGCTCCTTCCTCAAGCTGAACAAGTTGTCTGGGTTTAGTCGTGAGATTCCTGGTCCTGGGGAGGTGACTTTCTGTCCCCATAGGCTGAGATGGGGGAGGATAAAGAAATGGGGGGAGGGAAGAAATGAAAGAAGGGGAGAGGAGAGAGATGGAGACCTAGGTCACACCTCTGCTAAGACACTGGGCCTCAGTGGTGACAAGAATCACTTCTGTCTGGGGACTGCCCTACCTCACTTCTCCTCTCACTAAGCTGAGAGCTGGTGTCTTGGGGGCAGGGTATAACTTCTGAGTCCCTGATGGTGCCAGCTTCTCTAGTTGTTCAACTTTGTGTGTTATTACTTCAGTGTCTACTGTCCCTCTGAGTACAACCGAAAGGAATGGTATTTTCAGTTGGGCAGTGGTACAGCTTTAATCCCAGCTCCCAGGAGGCAAAGGGCAGAGGCTGGCAGATCTCTGAGTTAAAGGTCAGCCTAGTGTATAGAGTGAATTCCAAGATAGCCAGGGTTACACAGAGAAACCCTGTCTTAAAATATAAGAACAAAACCAACCAAACATAAAAGATGACGTTCCCTCTGGTTCCACAGACCTGGAACATGGGGGGAAAGGGGGTTCAGGGTTCCAACGTAGCTGGGCCATCACATCAATAGAGTCAGAAAGCAGGGTGTGTGTGTGTGTGTGTGTGTGTGTGTATTCTGTCCTTGGTCCCTCTTCTTAGAAAGCTACCAAGATGAGTCAGGGGTGGGAGAGGGGAATTCCTCTCTGATGAATTTCCAGAATGAGTGTTACTTCCTAAAAGTCATGCCTCTCTAGCCACTATGGTTGGATTGCGTTTCCACCCTTTGTGTATGCATGTTTATATAAATGTATGTATGTGCATGTGTAGATATGTGTCTATAAGCTAATGGAGGCTTAGATGTCAAAATCCTGTCATTGTTCAGGAGCTGTCTCATCATCATCGTCGTCGTCATCATTTTGAGACAGGTCTCTCACTTGCCTGGGCCTTTCTGAGTAGGCTAAGCTGGGTGGCTATTGAACCCAGGGACCCACCTGGCTCTGCCTCCCTAATGATAGGATTGTAAAGCCAAACCACCATCCCTGGCTTTAGGAAAAACAAAACAAACTAAAAAACAAGCAAACAAAAACCCTTGGGTTTGGAGATCAAACTAAGATTCTGGTTTTTGTAAGATAAGCATTTAACCACCTGATCTATCTCCCCAGGCTCCTTTCCACTTTTAACAAGTACCATACAATGACAATCAGATCTCAACATATGCAACATCTCAAGAACACATCCTAATCATAGCCAAACCACAGCTTATCTGTTAGGAATTTTATAGCATCTCTGTGTTAAAAACCAATGCTGATACAGTGTTTGGAGAGATTAATAAGTCACCGAGTTGTTAGAAACAGAGATTAGAAACCCAAAGGCTTGGCTGGTACAGAATTTGTTTTTCTTCAACAAGAACAAAGGTTTGTGATAAGGTGTCTCCCAGGTTTGGGTCTCTTCACCTGCTTCTGTAGAGTCTTAGAGTCTAACTTCTGCCCTCAAGGTAGCCGTAGGCATAACCACAAAGGAATAATTTGGGTTTCCAAGAGAGGGAGTGACTTAAGCACACTGAATTATATATTATATTCACTGGGTGGGATGTTGTGACAGTCACTGACCATTGAGACCAGGCACCAACATTGCTGAATGTTTACAAAAGACTCCAGAGAAAAGATAGGCTTTCTAAGCTCCTGCGATTATTGTGGGTTACAGAATGTCTGTATGAGGCTGGGAATGGTCAGGACAAAGGTTGGTTTTCAATATGTCATCTGTCTGTCTGTCTGTTGTCTATCTATATATTCATCCATCCATTTATCCATCCATCTACCCATTCATCTGTTGTCTATATCTGTTATCTGTCTGTCTGTCTGTTTTGTCTACCTATATATCCATCCCTTCCATCCACCTATCATCTACCTACCAATCAATCATCTATCTGTCCATCTATCTGTTTTGAGATGCTATCTTATTATACAGCCTAGGCTTACCTCAAATTCACCATTCTCCTGCCTCAGCCTCCTGCCACTAAACCTGGCCAAGTTGTATTTTCCTTTCTGTGTGTAGCATGTGTACAATGCATGTGTCTATGTATGGGGGTACGTGTACACCACAGGGCAGAAGTAGAGTAAGAGGAAAACCTTGAGTGTTTGTTGGTCCTCCCCTTGTGACGTTGTGAATAGGTCTGTGCCATACATGTTTACTGTTGCATACATCCAGCTAACTGGTTCTAGACCTTCCTGGGATTCTCACCTCTACCTCCTATCCTGCCAGAGGAGTATTGGAATCATAGATGTGCGCTACAGAACCTAAATGGGTTCTGGGGAATCCAAACACAGAACCTGATACTTGTGAGTCAAGCACTTTATCTACTGAACCATCTCTCTCCGGTGCCCCACCCCCATGGTGTCTTTTTAAAAACTTTCCCAGAGCTTGGTTTAAATATACGCATACTTATTTTTTTTTCTTATTATAAAAGTATGTTCTCTGTTAGAAAACTTAGAAAACCAAAGTGAATGAAGGGGAAAAAATACTCCAGCCCAAAAATAACAAATGTCCTCATTCAGTTGGTAACTGCCACCCAGGCCTGGGAGGCATCCTCTGCAGTGTTTATGTCTGACTCTGGCCACTTGGCCAGCACAGGGCTGATCTTGGTGCACCAGGCCTGTTTGTTCACTTGGCTACTGCTCTTCAGGTGTTTCCTCCTGCTCCTGGGACCACAGCATCCCAGACATGCTCTTCTGACAAGGATAACAGAAGCTACCAGAAACACAAGCACAGTGCGTGTGTAGTCACAGCTGGGACCCAGCCACAATCACTGCTGCCTGCTTTCGGATGATACAGAAGTGAGCCGAGAAAGCCCTTCCCCACGGAGCAAGGGGCAGGGTCTGACACTTGCTGATCTGCCACCAAACCTGGAAACACATCTTTTCATCTCTTTCTGGTGCCTTCAGATGAGGATCTGCTGCAACACCAGAATCTTTCCATAGGTGCCATAACATTTATTTTTTTGAGATAGGATCTCAGTGTGTACCCAAAGCTGACTTCCAATCCCCTGGCTTCAGCCTCTCAGATGGCTGCTAGGAAGACAGGCACCATGATAATAACCTCACATGTCAAAAATTTCTTTTGTGATGTACAACCATAGACAACTCTATTTTATGGTTATTCCGAGACTTATCCAACCTGACTGTCATTGTTAGTGTCCCTTTCTGTCATGTCTCCTAAAAATGATGTAGCTAATGTCTCCTGGTAGCTAACTCTGTGCACATACTTAGCTGATGAAAATAATTAATTTCCTTTTTAAAAAAGATTTATTTACTTACTTATTTTATGTATGTGAGTACACTCTCTTCAGACACACCAGAAGAGGGCATCGGATCCCATTACATTTGGTTGTGAGCCACCATGTGGTTGCTGGGATTTGAACTCAGGACCTCTGGAAGAGCAGTCAGTGCTCTTAACTGCTGAGCCATCTCTCCAGCCCCAAGAATTAATTTCTAAAAGCCAATTATTGATTTGGTGGTCGGCGGTCCTTGCTTCTGCACTCACACCCAATGGGATCTTCCCTGGGGGTAAGTTGGGGCTGGTTTGTGTGGCCAACACATCACAGCAGAGGTGACGATGACTGTGAACCTTGAGGCTGGGCCATGAAGTGCACCATAGTGTCTGCTCTCCTGTCCTGGGTCACTGGTGCCAGCAGAATGACTTGCCATATTGTGAAGAGACTCAAACAGCCCTGAGGAGGCACCCGTGTGAGCAAAAAGCAGCACTAACTTATCCTGAGCAAGATTCACCACGACGGCAGGACTTTAGCCCAACGCCATCTGACTGTAGCCTCTGTGAGACTCCAGCCAATCCTGTGGGAATACGTGTTCCCTCAGTAGCCCGAAGCCCAGGCGCTTGATACTGCCCTGTGGCTGCTGCTGGTGGTGGGATGTTGGCCAACACAGGATCCTGTGAAGGAAGAGATATGTTGTGGGAAGGTCTGCCTCTGCCGGTCAGCAGCTCTGCCCCGGTAGCTAAGAGGATGGACCAGATACACAGATAGGAAGGAGACTGTGAAGCTACACTCTGCATGTGCCCTGGTCCTCAGAGGAAGCTTGAGGCAGAGGGTGGACTTACTGCTGTGTATGGTTGTTTTGTCTGTATGTAAGTCTTTGCATGTGCATTCCTGGTGTCTGTAGATCCCGAGAGAAGGCATTGGATGCCTCGGAACTGGAGTTAGAGATGGTCGTAAGCAGGCATGGGGGTGCTAGGAATTGAACCTGGGTCTTCTGGAAGAGCAGCCAGTGCTTTTAACCAGAGTCACCTCTCAGCCCCCATTAGCTATTCTTACATCTGTTGCAGCTCCTCTCCCTCTTCTTTCTCTACCTCCTTCTCCTCCCCTCCCCCATACCTTTCCTTGGTTTGGTACTAGGGATGGAATGGAGGGCCGTATACCTGCTAGGCAAGGGCTCTGTCACTGAACTTCACCACCAGCCCACCTACCCACCCTTGTGTTGAGGCCGTTCTCAAGTTGTCCAGGTTGCTCTTGAGCTCGAGAGTCTCCTGCCTCCTATGGAGTAGCTGGGATTACGGGCGTTTGCCACAAGCCTGACTTTTACACCTCTTTGTGGTGCCTAAAACTATAATATAAATCTTTTCCCAGTTCTGTTCCTAGCATCCCACCTCCGTCTCCCAAGAGGCTGAGACGGGCATCCCGCTTGCCCGCCTCTCTCATTTTCTTAACGGTGGCTTTTGATAACCCAAACCTTGGATTTCATGAAGTCCAGTTAACCACATTTCAAGGTTGCACTTCCCAAAGGCCTCTTTCTCCTGCAGGCAGACTCCAGTTCCAGGCCTAAGAGCCTGCTGGAGGCTCCATGGTACTGCAGTTCTTTCCCGTTGAGCGCTTCGCCAGGCTTCACCAGAAGAGGGCGCTGAGGCGCTGCGGGATGCCGGGCCCCTCTGGGCTCCAGAAGACCTGAGAACCTCCAGAAGGCTGGAACCTTTCCCAGGCCTTTCATGCTTAGCTGCCTGAGGCCTCCTCTAGCCCTTAACAACTGTAGACACCTCCCCAGGCTGCCTGTCCCTCCGAGTGCCCTCCCTCTGGGGCTCCCTGTCGGGTGCTCTTACCATTTACAAGTATTTTATGTATTAATTTTTTTTAACCATTTTAATCATTTTTCTGTGTGTGAAACAAATTTCTAGACCCTTTCATTTTCCCATAAACCAAAAGCCGGAAACAGCCCCAATCTATTTACTTTCTGTTTCCCTGGTTCTGACCAATCTAGAGACCTCATATCCGCAAAGCTGTACAATGTGTGGTCCTTCTGGAACTGTCTTCTTTTCCTCAACCCCCACAGTGTCCATACAGCCATCCACGTCAGAATGGATGCCTGGACTTCCTTCCTTTTCAGGGTTGAATAACATTTAGTTACATGGACAGACAAGTTGCTTACCTCATCATCTGCTGATGAACATGTGAGTTGTAGCCATGTCCTGACTCTGTCATGAACATGGTGGACAAGACATGCTACTCAGTGAGTGCAGAGGTGACAATGGTGGGGAGGGAGTGTCTCTCCTGGCACCTGCTCAGTGCTAAGACAGAGTGAAGCTCAGACTGACCTAGAATGGAACCTTCCAGAGCCCGCACAGGTGCTTACTAGTTTGCTGGTGCTAGGCTGGGGTGATTTCTGGGCTACCTGCTCCCAACCCATCTCTCAAATATCTTTCCACTCTCAGTTCACCCATCAACCTATTCTTATAAAGCACTCCCTCTAGAAGACCGAGACTAAGGCTCATTCAGACCCTGGGCTGGGGTGCGGAGGATACCATTTCCCACACCTGGCACCCTGTCCACCCTGTAGGCTGCAGTCCAACATTTGGGCCTCCCACACACAGCCCATTTTCCTGTGGAGCTGTTCCCGTCACTGGCTGCCATTCTGTTGGCACCCAGAGGGCTTGCCTGCCACCCAAACAGCAGATGGCCAGGAAGAGAGCTGGTGCACACATCACCCGGAGGAAAAATGAATGCAATTGGCAGACCGTGCGGTCACAGAGGCGTGTGGCTGACACATGGCTTCTTGTTAGGTGATGCCCTGTGATGGCCATTGTGTGGGCAGCATGGCCTTTGAAGGTTGATAGCTCATGACCCCACAGGGCATGGGCTGCAGCAGGGGCTGTGTAAGGATTTTAGGTTTCCTTGTCTCTTTGTTTCCCAGGCTTGCAGGAGTCCCAGAGATGCAGTCTAGATCCAACCCTCTCCAGTTCTGGTCATGGCTAAGTGACTTGGTCAAATATTCAGCTGGCACATTAGATGAGCCAGGGCCCACGCCAGGCACTGCATACATTTTGCCATTCTGGACCCAGTGTGACTGTGAGTACCGTACAAATGAAGTACTAGTTCTTAATAAGGGAGACATTTCTTCCTCGGCACAAAAACCATGCTAAGTTTCAAAACTGCCTGGGGTGGGAATGCCACATCCTCAGGAACTCACTTTCCTCTCCTCCTGCTTGGCTAGCCTCAATAGATAGCCCCACCTCCTGTGCCCACAGGCTGCCTGGGTTCCAGGCATCGTGCTGTCATCCCAGCCAGCAGCAAGGGATGAAAGAAAGAAAGGCACACTCCCTACTCTTGAAACTTTGTGGAACTTTCTAGATGCCCTTACTTACATCCAATGGCCTGACTGTCCTCTGGAAGTTCTACCTACCTGCGAGAGAATTTGGGAGATGTAGTTTCTCTTGCAGCCATGTTTTTGACTAAAGTTTAGGTTTTTCTAGGTCTCAGGATAAATGAAATGGCATTAGGCCACCTCTATGACACAGACCTGTTTTTAACCAGTTCCAGTAACTTCTGAAATGTACACCTTACACATTCATTATAATCAAATTATATGGCATGGAATTCAGTGCTGGTGCTAGAGAGATGACTCAGTGGTTAAGAGCACTGACTGCTCTTCCAGAGGTCCTGAGTTCAATTCTCAGCAACCACATGGTGGCTCACAGCCATCTGTAATGAGATCTGATGTCCTCTTCTGGAGTGTGTGAAGACAGCAACAGTATACTCACATACATACAATAAGTAAATCCTTTTTTAAAAAGAAGAAGAAATTCAGTGCTATACTGTGAAACTGTCTTCTTGTGCCTGAGGTCCCCAGTGTG
The DNA here is from genome assembly GCF_963924665.1 of Micromys minutus. Classification (NCBI taxonomy): domain Eukaryota; kingdom Metazoa; phylum Chordata; class Mammalia; order Rodentia; family Muridae; genus Micromys; species Micromys minutus. Next base: position 104,450,525 of record NC_137969.1, read on the forward strand.
ACCAGAGGCTATGGAGGGCAGTTGGTCACTAAGTGGGCCCAGAGATACCGTCACTGGGAGAGAGTTCATACTGTGTTCTGCCCTAGAACCTCAGATCTGGAAAGCTTGGTATGCGCTCAGCAGTGGTCTACAGCGGCTTCTCACTGACACTTGAGAGGGCCTGGTATGCCCAAGGTCAAGCTAATCCATTCTTCTGCAGGTCTTTGTCCCCATCACACCGTGGAGATTCACTGCTTGTGCCATCTGCCTCGATTGTCCCATTAAACAGCACACAGCCCAACAGACTTCCCTTTGCTTCCCCTTTTCTCCCCCCCTCTCATTACTTCCTCTTCCTTATCTCCTTTTCCCATTTTTCCCCCAGTATTAGGAACCCAGAGCATCCTGAATATTAGACAAGGATGTCACTGCTGAATTACAACCCAAGCCCCTCACCAGGTGATTCTTAGCAGGTGCTCCTCACTGGAGGTGGGGGGGGTTGGGGGTTAAGGGGGTGGCTAAGCAGATGCCCTAATGCCAAGGCAACCCAGCCCCTCACTTCGGGGGGTGGCTTTTAATCAGGTGCTCTACCACTGAACCCCCACCTCTTCCTTTTTCTCTAATAGACAAGCTTCGGTGGAATTCTCATGGCACGTGGTCCGCCCACACAGAGCGTCCATCTTCGTGGTTTTCCATGTTTTCACTGAGCCCTGCCTGTCGCCAGTTGCAGGATGTGTTCAGCATCCTCCGTTTCAATTTCATTTTTGGAATAGCCATATCCAGCAACTGTTTGGATTCTAAAATGACTCCACCTGCTCAGCCCCCACCCCTCCCATGCAAACACTCTTATTTTTTGAATTCGGGTCTGATTCTTCCCAGAGCCTCTCTGCAAATGTGTGAGTCAAACACACAGAATGTTGTTTCTGTGTGCCCAGATAAACGGAAGGCGTTTCTCACACTCCTAAATTTTTTGCATTCTTCCTGAGGGCTTCTGCCTGTTTTTCAGGGCCACCTGGCTGGCTCTTGCAGGTCCTACTCCCTGGGATGGGACCAGCAGGCTCAGAGTTCCCTCTTCTAGTTTTCTCAGCCTTTAGTTCCCAGCTATCTACTGCAGAAGGGTGACTGCCGTTTTCCTTCTCTTGCTCCTTCAAACCCTGACCCACATGTCAAGGCTCTGGCCTCAGGCACTGACCTGAACTCCTTCTGAGATTCCTCAGATGACTGTCTCAGGAGTCCAGGATTCTCACGAGGATAGTCTCTGTTTTCTAACTGGAGGCTTGTTTGTGTACATTCTCACAAGATGTTCACTGAGTGAATAAACGAATAAGCCCCTCAGTTCCATTTAGTACTTCTGGGACCTTAGGCATTTACCTTTCCTCAGCCTTTAGCTTCTTCCTCTGTAGAATGGGGATATAAATTCTTATTTATCTACTGAGGGTGATATGAGGTTGATTGATATTTGAAACTGGGGGTGGCCTGAGGGAATCTTAGAGAGTTCATACTGCCTCTTTTCTTTCCCATCTAGGAGCACAGAGGCCACTTTGTCAAGTCCTAACCTGAGTGGCCCTGAGCTGGGCAGCCCTGTTGTGGATGGACAGACTCGGCAGGAGGCCAGGACCCACCTCCAAGGATGGGACAGCAGGGTCTGCGATACCAGAGGCTGCCAGAAGAGGTCGCAGCGCATCCTAAGGTTGAAAAGGAGGGAGGGCAGAAAGGACTACCCTCAGGGGCGGCTGAAATCAGGCAAAGGTTTATCACGCACAAGCAACCAAAGGGAAGCAGGGAGCACAAAGTGTGCTCCATCAAAATATAGAACGTTTGAAAAAGAAACCCACAGAAGGGAGACAGTATTTGCAGATCTAATATCTGATAAGGGATTCATAGCAGCGTTTTACAAGGAACTCAGAGAACTCAACACCTGGACTCCCCAAATAGCAGGTGTGAGGCAGAGGCGGGGCAGCGGAGTTGAGTGACAGCGCAAGCGGTTACAAAGTTTCTTCGCTGTTGGATGGGAGAATTGGCTGAAAACAGTACAGGAGAAACTGTAGCCAAATGTGTTTGTGATTCCAGGGAAACCAACCGGAAAGTAACACAAGCAACATTGTAACGGTGGATCAGGCTCAAAGGACAGGTGGAGCAAGCTAACCTGTTAGTGTGGTAACTGGAGGCAAGGTTCTCCCAGAACAGGGCAGCACCAGAAAAGTTCTAGAGGATAATTTAGAGTGACATTCGTTCATTCGTTTGTTTGTTTGTTTGTTTATTTATTTATTTATTTATTTATTTATTTATTTATTGGTGGGGGGCATTGTATGCCTCTTGATGCACATGTAAAAATTTGCAGGAGCCAATTCCCTCCTTTCATTACGTGATTCCTGGGGATCACACTCAACACTCAAGTCTTTAGATTTGGTAGCAATCACCTATACCCGCTGAGTTATTTGGTTGGGCCCTACAAGGAATATTTCTCATTTAAAACTGTGGGGACATTGACAGTATTCAGGTCGCGATCACTGTTAAAATGGCACAGGAAACTGCTCATTCTGCTGACTTTCTGAAATCTTTCATTTTGTAAATAATTTCCATGCCTTCCTCTTAATAAACTGATGGTACCTAAACTAATGAAGTGTGTGCACATGTACACACACACACACACACACACACACACCTCAAGAAACAAATCCACTTGAGGATAGAGGATCTGAATAAAAAAACAGCTTCAATGAAGATATGTAAATTGACGGGACTTGGGGGTGGGAGGTAGAAAGAAGCCCGGTCTCATTAGTCACAGAACAAACAGCGTAAAACCACAATGCAGTTTCACAGATGGCAGAATGGGCAGAATAAATACCAATTAAAAGGACGTGCTATGGAGACAGCAGAGAAACGGAGCCCTTGGTGTTACTGTGGTATCATGAAATGGTGAGGCCGCATTGTATCGAATACTTCCTGGAATATCCTCAAATGGTTAAATGTAAAAATATCTACCTAAAATGAGCAATGGTGGGTGGTGCCACAGGCCTTTAATCCCAGCACTTGGGAGGTGGAAGCAGGCAGATCTCTGTGAATCTGAAGCCAGCCTGGGCTACAGAGAGAGCTCTAGGACAGTCAAGGCATTTGTGTGTGTGGGGGGGTGTGTGTATGTGTGCACACTTGAGTGTGTGTGTGTGTATTTTTTAGGTTTAAAACAAAACAAAAAACAAACTATGAAGATATTTATTGGTGTCAGGCAGTGGTGGTGCACACCTTTAGTCCCAACACTTAGGAGGCAGAGGCAGGTGGATCCCTGAATTCAAGGCCAGCCTGATCTAGTCTACAGAATGCCAGGATTAGATAGAGAAATCCTGTCATAAACCCTTCCCACCTCCACCCCCAAAAACTTGTAGCTTCATTCATAAAGCATCAAAAAGAACAAAGAATAGAAACAACACAATGTCTTCATCGTCCGGTGCTGGATGCACAAAATGTCTATTGAGCCACAAAAGCACTGAAGTTCTGATGTTTTGTTCATGAGTGTGGATGGGTGTTGAAACCGTGTGAACTGAGAGAAACTGAATGGGGAAAAAAATAGAAAAGTCGTGATTGACCCTGGGTTTGGTGGAGAAGACATTTAGTGTAGATAAAAGATAGAACACAGCCAGAGGCAGTGCCATCTGGAGAGGCCAGAGTGAAAATGACCCTGTCCCTGGTCATGTGAGGAGATGGGGGAGGGGAGACAAAAAGAGGCCAGGTAACCAAACCCAAAGGGATTCTATATGGAAGGACAGCTGGAGGAAGGGCAGCCCAGCCCCTAGGTTAGGGGGCAGGATGTGCCAACCATACCCTGTAACAGGGGAATGCTGGGAGAACCTAGTGATCTGTGCCCACTTTGACATGCTAATGAGCACCTCAACTAGCCATTTGTCCTGGGTTTAAGACCTAACAGAAACCAGACACACAAAAACTAGGTTGTGTGGTCAGTTTACACGAACAGTTTAGTACTAGGAGTTCTATTCAGGAAGGAAGTAGCAGAGCTACTGTCAGAGTCCAGGAGGAGGGGAGGGATAGCTCAGCATTACAGGGTTTTCCTTTAGGGTGGTGACATGCTTTGGTCTTTAGTGGTGATGGTTGAATGTCATATACGCCAGTGAATTACTTTCTTTGAAAAAACACAGTCTGCCAGTGTGGTGGTGCTTGTCTGTAATCCTAGGGATTGGGAGGCTGAGACAAGAGGATTTTGATTTAGAGGGCAGCCTGGCCTACATAGCAAGCCCCTATTGTCAGGCGTACTTTGTGACGTCTGAATTATGTCACGATCATAAAAAGAGTCGTTTAATGTAAGAGCATGTTGGCTCACTTTCTGACTGCACTGGACTTTTGGCAAACCCCAGTGTGATAGTCAGCATTTCTACCTAATTTCCAGAAATGTTCTTCTTCCCTTCCAGCCTGCTGTGTGTGTGTGTGTGTGTGTGTGTGTGTGTGTGTGTGTGTGTGCTGAAAGGCTGCAGCCAAGGACTGACAGGACAGCTGGGACAGGTTAGTTCCCTGTCTTAGGGCTGTGATGTGGTTCAGTCACATGGGAAGACCATCTGGGCAGCTGTGTGTTAGGGTCTGGGGGGGGCTTCGAACACCTGCTAGAGGCTAGACCCCCACCATGCTCACACAACACAGTCAAATTCTGTATGTGTGTGGGGGTGGGCTGGGGTAGGTATTCATGCCGTGGCATACTTCTGAAGGACAACCTTGGGTGGTGGTCCTCCCCTTCTGCATTGTCTGCAGCAGGGTCTCTTGGCTGTTTGCTGCCTGTGAGTATACCTCAGGCCAGCTGGCCCTGGCTCTTCAGGTTTGCCTGACATTGCTGTGCATGTGTGTTTGGATTATGGATACATGTTTCTGCACCCCCTCTTTTACATGCTTCTGGAGATTCAAGCCTCACGCTCTATGGGAAGTGCTTTAACTTACTGAGCCCTCTCTTCAGCCCAACATGGCTGAGAAGTTCTTAGAAGTTCTTAGAACTTCATAGTTGCAAGTGTTCTTTGGAGTATGAATGTAGTCCACTGAGAAATGGGGTGTGGGCTCAGTGGCAGAGTGCCTATGCATGCATGAACACCGCTGGAAAGAACAAAAGCTCCAAAGACAAGAAGCCTGTGTTGCAGCCTGCCCTCCTGCAGGCTCACCCAAGGTACCAGCTTTCAGCAGCTTTACCGGGTTTTGCCTCTTTGCTGGCAAGACCCTCTCCAGGGCAGAGGGAGGCCTGTGAAGACGAGTCCTGGAGACCGCGGCTATGAAGAGAACATTTCGTAATGGTGTGCCTGGGCTGGCGGGAAGGCAATTCCCACGCCACAGGTGGTGGTTGGAGATGGGAGAAGATGATGCCATCTGAGCTGGGCCCCCAGGTGTCTCAGCATGTCATGTGCACTGCTCTGGGCCCTCCCCTCTGCTCTTTGCTGCCTTTCTGTCTTTCAGCAGACTGCTGGTTCCTTTTATTTTCTCAGGTCCTGCCTTGCAGTCGGGAAGGGGGTCTCCCCATTGTGGTAGGTAAGAGCTCCCCATTGATAGGAGGTATGTGTGCAGGGCTGGATCACCTCTCCAATTTTGCCCTAGAAAGAGTGGGGACACACTTTTGAAGATGACCTGGGCTGCATGATCAGGCAGTTTCTTATGAGAAGGAGGCCTCTGTGCCTCAGACACCGCTTGAACCCCCTCTGTTGGACCAGTGTTTGCCAAGCATGTCTTAATGAATTCGCTTGTAGAAGACATACACAAGTATACAGCTAAGGAGGGGAACTTGGTAAAGCATACACTGGGGTTCTGGAAAAGAAGAGGGATTCTTTTGGGAGGGGCAGATGATCTTTTATTGAAATATTTTCTCTTGTTGCTTGAAGGTATAAAACACTTCATGATTTTGCAAGTCACCCTTGCACAGGGGCCATTGTGCCTTTCCTGTGTACTGGAGCACATGTGTCCAGGCCTGTGTGAATGTGTGTGTAGCGGCCAGTGACCAAGCCTGGGTGTCCTTTCTCAGGAGCCATCTACCTTGTCATTGTGTCTGGGGTTCACTGATCAAATGAGGCTGGCTGGCCAGCGAGCTCCAGGGACCTGGATCTGTGTCCCCAGGGCGGGGTGATGAAGGTACACCTCCATGCCTGGCTTTTTCATATGGGTGCTGGGATTGAACTCAGTTCTTCATGCTCCTATGACAAGCACTTTACAAATCCCGCCATCTCCCTAGGCCCCAAGCTCACAGTTTAACCAGGGATAAATCTATCTCCTTGCTGTTATCTAAAACAGCTAGCTGCTCACCTCCTATGGGGCAATAACGCCTGTTCCTCTTATATCCTTGCCTTGCTTTTGAAGTCACCAGGAGAGGATGTAGCCAATGGGGACTGAGAGGCCACTTCTATCACAATGGCCCGTGGGACAAGGAAGGAAAGAGAGGTCAACATGTTTTCAGACATGTTTTCAGCTGTCTGGGTACAGAAGGAAGCCTCGAGAAATTGGGGTCCTGGCGCCATGGAGAGACAATGGCCGAGGCTACAGTCTGACTTGAGCTGCTGACCCCAAGTTCTGCAGACATTGTTTTGTTCTTTGTGTATGAGCGGATCTCAGGCCCCGTTTACAGAGGATGTGTTAGGAGGTAGTTTCCTGAGTTCGTCCATCTCAGAAATGAGTTCTACCCTGTTGGCAGAATCAAAACAGAGTTCAGGTTCCCTAGGCCCAGAACCAAGTCCTCTCCTGCTTCTTCAGATGCTTCCTGTTTGCCTGTTAACCAGTAAAGGATGTGAAGAGAAAAGAAGCTGTTATCCGTTATCTAAACTAAAGTCCTAAATGTGTTACTTGGTCTTGACTTCACTGACTACGTGCAGCTTACCCACTCCTTGGTTTCCTTATCGGTCTGAAATTCCCGGCCAGAGTCCAGGAAGGGGCCTGACAGCAGAGGCTGACTCAAGGACCCTGAAGCTAGATGACCCAGATAAGGCCCAGCCATCAACATTAATTGGTCAATGCAACAGCCCACCCTGCTCCTCCTTTGTGCTCCATTCCTATAAAAATGTTGTACAATCTTCCTTCTGAGATGTGGTTTAGATCTTGACTTGGCTTCCTCCCTGTCCTCACAGAAAATAAAGATTTCATTTTTAAGTTTCTGGTGACTTTGGGGGGGGGGGGCTTCTACCCCGAACTCAACTGGTAAACTGAGGCTACATGGCATCTCTTCCTTAGGCAGACACAGTTAGTCTGGCCTGGCCCTGAGGTAGGACTTGGTTCTAGGCCCAGAGGGAAGGTTCATGATGGATGGCTACCAATTAGCCCCAATTTAGGCTCAGAGGTCATCTGAAGAGCTAGCCAGGTCTCCACATATCTGAGACCCAGAAAGATGGAGCCAGAATGCCTCTAGTTGGCTCAAGTTCCTGGGGTTAGTTATTCTGTCTGACCTGGCTTGGCCTAGGGCATCAAAATGTTTCTGTTGTGGTGATGAGGGGACAGGATTAAGGCTTCATCCAAAGAGGCTACGGTGATTGTGGAGGGAACTTCTGTGGGTAGGGTAGCTTTGGAGATGTGGGGGGGGGGGGTTCCAGCAACACCCTCAGTATCTAGCTTCCCTGTCTAGTTATCTGCAATAACTGTATAGCAGGAGTGAGAAAGGGGTCCATTCAGTGTGGCCAGATGAAGGGCCAGGACTAACAACATGTACTTCAAAGTCTTCCTTTCTCTTCCTCCCTCAATGAGGAATGACCACAGGTTGCCTCTCTCAGCACATGACAGACTGTGGTCACATGTCCTGTGGGAAGGTACTGTGTCCAGTGTGAGTTTGTGTTTTCTAGTTGTTGTTTTTCCCAGACGTGGTCAGAATTTTTTGCTGGAGTCCAGAGCTCAGGTCAGTCTGTATGAGCAGGTGTCTGGGAAGGGATGGGGGAACAGCCCCTGACCCAGAAATTACCAGCGTGGAAATTGCCACTCTTCTCCTAATCTCAGATTCAATTATCGCATTCTGTGCGCGGTACTGTGGGGACGGATACTCCCTGCCTCGCTGGCACAAGTGCCAGTTGATATAACCTCTCCCAAAGGGCAATCATGGAGAGTCTATCAAAATTACAGATGCATCAAGCTTTCAACTCAATAACCCTGCCTCTGAGACTTCTTCACAGAGGCTCAGCACGAGTAAGCCATAGACTCACTGCAGACAGGCCAGTGACTTAAACTTAGGACCTTCTGGACTGTTTCCCCACCATCCAAGGAACTGGAATCTACAGTGGAGAAGATAACATCAGGACAAGCAGAGAATCCTGCCTGTTCTCGAGTGTAAACAATAAGAGGGGCTGGAAAGAGAACCTGTCATTCTTGCAGAGGTCAGGAGTTCAGTTCCCAGCACCCGAGAGAGGCAGCTCACAATTGTCTGTAACTTCTGTTCCAGGGGCACTGACGCCCTCTTCTGGTAAAAATTATATAAAAATTATAAAAGTCCTGGTAGATGTTCAGGAAGCAGAGGCAGGCAGATCTCTGTGAGTTCAAGGCCAGCTTGGTCCACAGAGTGAGTTCTAGAACAGCCAACCTACAACACATGAGAACCAACAACAACAATGACCACAAAGTCTCAAAAATAAAACCACAACAACAAAACAGAGGTGGTGCTGTCTGCCAATGGATCTAGAGTAGTCAAATGGGTGGAGGGTGTCAGAAAGAAATCTCTAATATACTTTACCTATTGTGTATCATAATATTATATTTAACTGTCATGTCTATTAGAAATTTAACAGCGGTGACACTAATATTTGGAAGTCTCCTAGCTTTTCTTGTGTTCTGGGAAATTTTTATAGCAGAAGTTCAGGGCTGTTTGTTAGCAAGGTACAGCTGTGGCTGTTTGTCTGTAAATCCTAGAATAGCACACCGGAAGAAAATAGAACCCACACAAACAGGAATAAGTCTTGCTGACGTCCAGTACATTGTCCTATAGCTCTTTTCTCTGCAAACATTCTTTGTAAAAACATTTATTTTAGCTTCTCTCTGTCTCTGTTTCTCTCTCTCTCTCTCTGTGTGTGTGTGTGTGTGTGTGTGTGTGTGTGTGTGTGAGAGAGAGAGAGAGAGAGAGAGAGAGAGAGAGAGAGACGCATGTGTGCAGGTACCCATGGAAGCCGGAAGAAGTTATCAGAACCCTCGAAGCAGGACTTGCAGGCATCTATAAACCCCCTGATGTAAGCACTCGGCTCTGAGTTCTGGTTGTCTGAAAAAGCAGTAAGTGCCTGGGCCATATTCCAGCCCTGAGAACTTTGTCAAGACAGGGTCTTACTACGTAACCTTGGTTGTCCTGGAACTCTTTATGTAGACCAGGATGGCTGTGAACTCAGAGATCACCCACCTTTGTTTGGATCCTAAGAGACAGAATTAAAGGTATGAGTCACTCCACCTGCCTGAGATCATTTCTACATCTCCCCCTCTGACTCCTCCAACCCTCCCCACGGAGCCCAACTCAGGGTGTGTCCCTTAGTGCTTGCTATATAACAAAAGTCTCACTGATGCCCCCAGCGACTTAGGACAAGAACAGATTTCTTCAGGTTTACTTATACAGAGGGGACATGGGATGGCCACTCTCTGTTCCTGTACCTTCCCATCCCAGAGCCCAGGCTGAGTACAGGAACTAGATAAATGCCAGTTATGTCAGAAGCTGTTGTGGGCTGGGTGCACAGCCCCCTACACTCAGATCCCAAGGGACAGAGAGTGTCTTGTTTGTTTTGGTGAGTTGGGGAGCATCTGCTTCAGAAAGATTCAGCTTAGGGACAGTTGACAAGGTAAAATAAATGCCCTCTCACCCCCCCACCCCCATCCGAGCAGGGCAGTCAAGCACACGGTGATCTACCTCAGCACACAGAAAGTACAATCCATTTTTTCTCTCTAGATCACAAACCTACTGTACTCTGACCATCGCCTGGGTTTAGAACTTCTCAAAGAAGTCCCATGTTCCATCAATAAGGAATGTGACAGCCAGTCCTTTTACTGGAGCCTAGAACCACTCCCACCCCCTTCAGCCTCTTGAATAACTTGGAGTTCACCACGTTGTGATGGTATCTTTACCTTCTCTGAGGTAAATTTCTAGAGATGGAGAGATGACCAGAAGGTGAGGCTTTTGCCAAACTGTTCTCCTAATGAACTTGCAATGCCTGTGGTAGCTCCTGGCTCTGTTAGAACAAGACACTGAGCTCATCTGTGAAGACCTTGGTGCTGTCTGGGGGCACCAGGACTGTGGGACTTGTCTGCACACGTCCTTTATCTGGTATTCGATTTTCCACTGTGGATTCACATGAACTACAAGCCTGAAGCTTGTCACCCCTTCACACCCCTTCTTATGCCTGCAGAGGCCAGAGAGGAGCATCAGGTCCCTCTGGAACCAAACTCACATGTGTTTGAGACAAGCAATGTGAGTTCTGAGAACTGTACTTGGGACCTCTGTAAGAGCAGTACCTACTCTTAAGCCCTGAGACATCTCTCCAGTACAAGTTTACTCTTTTTTTTTTTTTGGTGGGGGGGAGCAACCTCTTCACCAACGCCCAGCCCTTCCATGCAAAGAGTACATGACCTACTTTTCCAATCAAAGCAACCGAGACCCGCTTATTGTGATTGGCTCAGGGAGAGGCTCACCCAACCTACGTGCATGAGATTCTCAGGTCTATTTTTCTGCATGGCCCAGTAAGGAGCATTGTGAGACCTGGCTCTAGGAAGAATCAATGCACCCCGAACCCTTTGCAAAAGAAATTGGAGCAGTGAAAAAAAAAAAAAAAAAAAAAAAAAAAAGGCAGAGTCCAGGAGCTATGCTGGATCCAGCTACACCTGAAACTTCAGCTTCCTAGAGTCTTTATTTCATCAATCAGTAGATTCTCTTTGAGCTTCAGCTGGTTTGAGCCAATATTTGTCATATGCAAGTGAGTATCCCTGGATGCATGCCCTTTGAAGGAGGGTGCCATATTGGCTTAACAATGTCTCCACTGGGGGAATAACCAAGGCTAGGTGGAGACAGGAGAGGATGATACTGTTATAGGGTAATGATACTGTTACAGTGTACCAAAGGAGAGAAATGTCCAAGAAGCCTGAATAAATTAAATGCAGTCTTTATTAGCTGCTAGCACTGGGACTGTTCCAAGTGGATGAGTGGGAAGCAGCCTGGACTTTCAGTCATAATTGTGACATACACAGAAAGGTAGCTTTGGACATCTACATCAGGGAAGCTGAGAGATAGCATTTACATGGTCAGGCAGTTAGCCCCTTAGCTCAGGGTCACATTATATAGGAATGTAGGGCTGGTCCAGAGTCCAGTTTGCCTTAGGAATTTAGGGCTGATCTAAGTGACCAGAGACCAGTTTTACCCAAGATAGTTTTAGAACTTAACAGCATTCTTAAGAGTACCCTCATGAAATAGCATAACTATAGTTCAAGCCCACTACAGTAATGGAGGAATCAGAGTAACTTGGAAAAAGAAAGCAAAGGGGCTAAATATCTTGCAATGTTTCTCTTTAAAATTTTTTATATTATTATTGTTATTAATTATGTGTTCTATGCAGGTGTCTGGAGCTGCAGTTGCAGACAGTAGTGGGTAATCTGAGTGGGTGCTGAGAAATAAACCAAGTCCTCAAGAGCCATGGGCACTCATAGCCCAGAGCCATCTGTTCTGTGACAACTCTTTCTGCAGGTATAAAACTCTTCAAAATAAAACGATAAAAGTTGAGGAAAATATGAACAAAACATTAAGCCTCCATCATTCTTTTGGCTAGCAGTGCAGACTTGGGGAGGGGACAACGTCCGGGTGCTGTTATTTTGGAAGCTCTGCCCTACTCTACACCCTTGTCAGTCCTGGCTTGTCAGCGCTCAGCTCCCCAAGCTGTGAGACCCAAGGAGCTAGGGGACCTACCTGTAGAGCCTGGGCCAGAGCCACGCCTCTAGCTTTTGCCAGCATGTGACCCAGGTGGTGACGGATTGTCACATAATCTGGCTTTGTTGTTACTTCTAGAATGCAAAGATGATGCTCTATCTCATGTAAGTTTTGTGGGATTTTAGGTCAGTCCAGGGACCAGATCTAGACTGCCCTGGGACAGAAGGTGGGAGCACACCAGTGCAGGCTCTCCCTGATCTACTCACAGAGCTAGGTGGGAGGAGTTGGATCCTATCTCGATGCTATTTGTTGGAAGAGGCCACACCCTACCCTGGCTTCAGGGCAATGAGCTCATAGTAGATAAAAGCCCCTTTCTGGGATGGGCCTCTCCTCTGCACCTGTGGTTCCCTTTGGGCCTTTGGACCCCTGCTCTCCTCCACAAGAGACTCCCAGATGGGTGGGGTGAGGCTGTCTGAGGGTAATGTGTTGGCTCAACTCCACAAGTCAAATAAATGCACGGGACCTCACTGCCCAGGTACCACAGTTAGCATGTATCCCCAAAGTATGTGCACTGGAAACTTCATCTCCAGTGCAGCAGAAAGAATGGGGCTTTCCGGATGGGACTAAATCCTGAGGGCTCTGGTTTACAAGAGGTTTAATCACTCAGGGATTAATGGGCCGCTGGGTTGCCAGAGGTGTGGCATTGTTAGAAAAGCACTCTCCATTTCGGTAGCTTGTTCAGTCTTGCCACAGGTTATGACACAGCAAGGCCAGCATCTGTGGATGTCATGTCCTCTAAGATCATGCCTCCAAAACTGTGAGCGAGCTTCAAGTCTTTATAAAGTACCCCAATTTAGGTATTTTGTTACAGCCACTGAAAATGGAGGCAAGCATGAGAAGGGGTGTATGGGGACCATTTAACCCCCCAATGTAGAACTCAAAGACCAAGATGCGACGCCAGTGCACTTTTAAATGATGGGAACCCTGAAGAGCAGGTGTTGCGGTAAAATTACAAAAAGAATCGGCAGCTACCAGTTCCTGCGCGTTTTTACTCCGTGCTCATCTGCCCGGAGTCTCGGGCCACTGAGCCAGAACCGCTCGCCCGGGCTGTTTCTCTACCACATGTTCCGTTAGCTGTCCTCTCCCAGATGTCTCTCTCCCAGCCCGGAACTTTGCTCACATTCCTCCCAGCCCGGTAAAATCTTGACTCAGTAATCAATAATTTATCAATCAAATTTATATGTTAAATTCTCAATCCACAATCCATCCACACAATAAACTTACAACCAGTTGACAAAGATATAAACCACCCACCTAGATAAGACAAATTAACCTATAGAAATCCTTGAAAATATTCATAGATACCGATCGCCAATTAAAACCACCTGGATCTAGATCCTCCTTGCTCCTCCTCTCCCTCGTCCTTCCTAGTCTTTGCCCCGCCTACCTTTCCTTCTCATCCAATGATAGGCTGGACCCGCCTTGCTGCATAATGACATCATCATACGGGTAGGTACATTTGTTATTTTCTTCCTCCCTCCCTCTCTTTTTGATTTATGTATTTTATGTCTGTGAGCTCTCTTCAGATACACCAGAAGAGGGCATCAGATCCCATTATAGATGGTTGTGAGCCACCTTGTGGTTGCTGGGAATTGAACTCAGGACCTCTGGAAGAGCAGTCAGTGCTCCTAACCACTGAGCCATCTCTCCAGCCTGCATTTGTTATTTCCAATCACCCTTCCACACTCCCAGCAGAGGATGGGCATCTCCCAGCCAGGCCTCCCAATGCTTTCTCATTTGCTCAACACCGTAGTTAGAACACGGCATCATGGAGGCAATCGCTGTCATCTCAGTGTGGAACTTTCTATTCGTTATTAAAGTAGTACTTTAAAAAACATGTCCACATTTGGGAGCCTTTGTATCCTGTCAACTCTCTCCCTACATCCCTCCCTCTATATTTCTGAGACAAGGTATTGTATAGCCCAGACTGAACTTAAACTACCTGTGTAGCTGAGGATGACTTTGAATTCTTGATTCTTCTGCCTCCATCTCCCAAGTGCTGGGATGCTATGTGTATGCTATCCCCATTTACCCCATGCTTTTACATGTGCTGATAAAACTCTTTACCAATTGAGTCATATCCTCTACCTCATTTGTTTATTTATTTAAAGATCATTATTTATTTTATAGGTGCCTGCATGTATGCCTATGCACCACATGTGTGCAGTTCGCTTGGAGCCCAGAAGGGAGTGATGGAACCCCTAGAACTGGAGTTACAAATGTTTGTGAGCTGCCATGTGGGTTCTGGGTCCCTGGAAGAGCAGTCAGTGCTCTTAATGGCTGAGCCATTTATTTCCTCTATCCGCCTACTTGGGTCCTTTAGAAAAGTACAACATTTTATATCTTCTCTGTCTTCTAATCTGGGGTCCTGGGGTCCCAAGATATCCTCTGGGCAGCATCCCTTATGCCCCAAGGCAAATGATGCCCATCAAGTTATCAGTCATGTGACCCATTCTTTTATTTGCATGAGCTCTGGGGTCAGGTGCATAGGAGGCCATAGGTGTCTGCAAGGGCCTTATGTTCACATGTCTTTAGCTGAGTGAGCCGGGTGCTTCCAGAGACAGCTTAAGGCACTTTGAACTGAGCCTGCTGGAAAAACACCAGAAGCCAGCAAGCTGCACACATGCTAAGTGGAAAAAAACCCCTTCGCTTTCGCAAGGAGGATAATGCAGCCCCTTGGAGGTTGCATGTGAACTTTCAGACAGACCAGGGCTCTGCTGGATGCAAATTGGAAACTTGGGCTGAGAGACCCCTGCTGGCACAGGTCTGAGTCAGCCTCTTGGAGCTGGAATGACAGCTTGTCTGTGGCAGACAATAAATCCAGACTATGCTTAGAGGACCTGGGAGGGCTAAGGTTATATTTTATGTTTTAATTACTGTGCTCAAGAGATCTCTAGAATAAAAAATGCCTCTAACCTGTAAGCCTCACTTTTCCAAGGACAGATAAGCCTGTAAGCTCTAGGTCAGATAACTCTCTGGAATGCTGAGGGCTATTGTTCATGTAGGATAACAAGCCATGTGTTTTCACTTCTCTAAATCAGGTCAATTGCCCCAAATGCAAAAGATGAGCTTGATCACAAGCAGGTGGGAAGTATGTGAAGATGCATACTCGTCCCTTATTGGACGAAGGCAGCCTTGTGGATTTTGCCTTTAGAAGCACCTAGCATAATTCACAGCCATTCTCTGGGAATCCCAGATATGGGCCTGGCCAGTGTCTATCATCCTGGCCAGTATTTAATAAAGCTCGATTCAAATTTGGCTCAAAAAATTGTGGTCATGGTCTTATTCTCACTTGGTGGGTTAACAGACATTGTCACAGTGATCTGGCAGGTGTTGAGACTGGCTGCCACCTGATCTTTTCTGCTTTGTGCATAGCACTCTGCTAGCTTTGTGGTAACTACATGTACCACTGAGTCCTCATGGGCTTCCATGATGTGGAAACAGTGAGATAAGGCTTGTCCCTGACATACTGGATTAGCTCTTCTGACTTGGTGGCCAATCCTCTGTTTGTGAGTAGGCTTGGCCAACAAGAAGAGGGCATGAGACCTAGGATGCCCTGGCTGAGGAGTTTGCTCAGAGTCTAATAAGTTCGACTCAATAAGCTTGGCCTCTATGCTGTCCCTGTGACACGGGGCACCATTTCAGCAGCAGTAAGAAGCATTGTTTCTTAATTAATTAATTTATTTTGTGTGTAGGGGTCTGGGAATGAGTATACATGTGTGTTTGCTCATATGGAAATAAGGGATACAGCACCAGATGTTGTCCAGAGGAGATCCCAGAAATCTTTCCTCTTTGAGTAAGGGTCGGTCATTGGCCTGGAGCTCACCAATTACACTAGACTGGCTGAACAGTAGGTCCCGGCACTGGAATGATAAACCATCATGTCTGGCTTTTTATAGGCATGTTGGGGAGCCGAACTCACGCTCTTGTGCTTGCAAGGTGAGCACTTAACAACAGAGCCCCACAGCCCAGTCCCTCTACCACGTTTTGATCCCTTTAGGAACTGCTCAAAATTCCAGGGGATTGGGCTGTATGTATCACTCACACCTCTGCAAGGCAGATACCTCCGTCGGCAGGTTGATTAGTGAGAAAACAGACATTCAGAGAAGCTAATGAATATATCCAAAGTCACAGCCAACAGGACTTGAACCTGATCCAGGACTCTTTACTCTGGTCTTTGGTGCATTTGTTTGGACCATGCTTGCTGTGGATATCCTTCCTCATCTCACACCTGGTGAGAGCTCAAGTCTTCCTTTTCTGAAGACACAAACTTGGGCTGCTCTGGCCCAAGTGTAGAAAGCTGCAGTGTTCAGAAGCTTTTGTGGGCAGTGCACTGTCTTAACCCTTCTTCTCTCTTGTCCCATTCCAGTACTGCTTGCTATCACAAAACACCACAGACAGTATTTATGTGGCTTGGGCATATTTGATTGTGTAGGAATTGCATGATTTGCTTAACCCGATTGCTGGCATCCTGGCGTTTTCTAGTGCTTATTATAAACAGTCCTCCTGTGAATACCTTCATACATCACTGGTCACTCCATTGGAACCGATTCTGCAGAAGGAATTACTGACTTAAACGGCAAGAGCTGTATTCAGATGGACCGATGCCCCAGCTATAAACTGTTTTCCACAAAGCCTGTGCCAGTCTGCACAGCTGCCTCCATTTAAGGGCAGTGGGACAAGACAGAGGCCACGTGACAAGCTAGGTCTGCAGAAGGCATCAGGGACAAGGGAGTTACGCAAAATCAGTGCTTTGCTCTCAAGGGTAGTGAGCAGATGGAGGTGCCTGAGGCCAGGGTGGGACTGAGGAAGGGTTGTGGTTCATCTGCCTGCCCAGAGGACAGACCACCAAAACCAAAGCCTCTAAGGAGCTAAGGGCTTCTCTTGGAGGCCTGGGGCTGGCCATATGGCAGCTTCAAGGTGTCATGGTAAGCCTTCAGCCCTTATAACTAGGCACACAGCTGATGGGTGGCATACACTACATGGTTGCCTTCTCTGTGCCTTAGTCCCTCCTGTCATGTCTCAGAGTGACATAAAAGCTTTCCAAAAATATAAAAAAAGAAAAAAGAAAAAAAAAATAGCTCAGACCTGGTACTTCTGAGCGCCTGGGAATGCTGTCTGTATTTGGTATCACTGCAGCAAGACCTACGGGGCTTCTCAGCACTCCTCTCTGCTCAAGCTTTGAATTTAGTTCCTGAGAAACTGCCTGGTTCATCCCGGGAACAGTAAGTGGAGGATGGGGCCATGGTTTCTTTCATACCTAAAGTGCCCCTTCAGTAGGGTCTTTGGGTGGGAACCTCAAACATCTGTGCATTCCATATCATTTAGGGGCCTTTCGCTCTGGACCAGGAAAAGAAAAACCCAGACATATGTATGGTTCTAGATGTGACATGTGCCTCATCAGCTCAAATTAAGGAAATCTGTGCTTGCAAAAAGATATCAAGCACACTGCTTGTTTGATAGGTACTTGCTGAGCATCTCCCATGGAGACAAATTGCTTGCAGATAAAGCTGTGGCCTCCAGAGCCCCTGCAGTGGCAAACATTTTGGGTAGTGATACTGAACACAACATTATACGTGTATATGCATGTGTATATCCTGGGAATGGAGACTAGAACTTCACATATACTAATCTACCATTGTGCTATATCCCCAGGTCTCCAAACATGTGTGCTTCATTTGTTTTCTTATAAATGAGCATGTGTTCTTAAAAAAAAAATCTAAAATCAAAACAAGGGCTGGAGGGATTCCCTCCTTGGTGAAGAGTCATTATTGATCTTCCTAGCATTCACACCAGGTTGGGTGGACGGGTTCTGATGTCCTCTTCTGGTCTCCAAGGGCACGTTCGCTCACATGTAATGCTTCCACATGGGGATACACACGTGTATCTTAACATCCTTAGATGTTAAAAGTAAAAATCAACCCAAGAAACTGGCGAGATGGCTCGGATGCATTTGGGAACAGTCGGAAATCGTGTATGGTGGCGTCGCCATCGTCGTCATCTTTGCTTAGGATTGCTTTGGCTGCTCTTGTGTGCACTGTATGTGTGCTTCCGCATGAACTTTAAGATGCTTTCTTCTGCTGTGAGGAAAGAGTTTCATTAGACCCTAGATGAGGGTCATGTTAAATCTGTTGGCATCTTTTGATTCTATAGCCATTTTCTCAATATTCATTTTGTCAACTCGGGTGTCGGCAGTCTCTTTACCGGCTTCTTCAAACTCTTCATTAATTTAAAACATTCATTGAAGGATTCTTTCATCTCCTGGGTGAAATTTCTTTCTAGGTATTTTATTTCTTTGGGGCTACTGTGAATGGAATTCCTTTTCTATTTTTTTTCTCAGTATGCTCAATATACTTCATTGTTTATTTTTGCAATACCGGAGAGCAAATCCTGCACTCACTACAGAAGCATTCAGCCACCGAGCTCTACTCCAATCCGGACAGTTTTATTAGAAGGTATCATCTGCCATACCAGAACTGTCATCTGAAATGCAATTGCCCCTGGGATCACAAAGAGAGTCCTTCCCAGCAATCAGTTTCTACTCAGAAGACCATTGGGCCATTTTCTGATGTATGTGTCTTATCTTGGAGCTTCATTTTTATTTGTTTCCTTTTCTTTTTGGATTTTTAAAAAGGGGCCTCATGTAACCCAGGCTCCCCTCTAACTTACTATGTTAGTGTAGGATATCCTTGAACGTAAGAGCCTGTGCTTCATCTCCTGAATGCTGGGGTTACAGGTAGGCATCACCACACCTGGTTAGCACAGTCCTAGTTGGCTTTCTGTTGCTATCATCGAATACTGACCTAAAACAACTTGGGGAAGAAATAGTTTATCTGGTTTACAGGTCATGGGGCAGTGGTGGCTCATGCCTTTGATCCAAGAACTTGGAAGGCAGAGGCAAATAAATCTCTAAGTTTGAAGTCAGCTTGGTATACAGAGTTCTAGGACAGCCAAGGATACACAGAGAAACCCTGTCTTGGAAACAAACAAACCTCAAACAACTAAGATAAATCCAACATTGGGTTGGGGAATTGGAGGAAGGAGCTCAAGGCAGAAACCTGGAGGCAGGCACCGAAACAGGAACATGCCTTGTTTGCTCAGCTCAATGTCTTTCTTATACAATCTTATACAACCCAGGATTGCCTGCCCTGGAGAGACACTCCTCACAGGGGACTGCCAAAAGGAGCCATCTCAGCTTTGTTTCCTGTTAGGTGATTGCTCTACCGATTGAGCTACATCCTCTGCCCGTAGTGCAGAGAATTCTGATGGTGTCTCATTGTTGGCAGGAAACATGATTGTTTATTCCTTCCTATAGCATGGTACAGTCACTGTAGTAACTCTGTGACACCCAATCCTCTTCCCAAGACGAACTCCTATCTTTGTAGAGTGAGGTACGTGGTTGAACAAACTGTGGCCTGTGCATATACTCTAGCCATTGCCTCCTAGGACTGAGGCTCTGTCCCCTAACTGTTCCAATCTTGGGCCACACAGTGTTGCCTGATCTTTGTCCTGTCTTGTCCTTCCTCAGATCTCAAGGATGACTTCCTGTGACACTCTTCCCCCTCCAGGCCTCTTGCTCTGCACCCTTGGGATCTGTCCTCCAGAACTGTCTCTGTTCATGTGCTGCAACTGCTAGGGTGCCCCAACTTCCCAGGTGGGCCCAGGGAAAACCAGTGATGAGACCTGGCTGTGTTAGACCTGAGTTCTACAGAGGCCAGAGCACGTGCAAACTGAGACCCGCACCTGACAGAGGTACCTGAGGACTCACGGGTGAGGCTTCACCTGGGCAATACTGACTCCTCTTTCTAATTACGGCCTCACGGGCTCTGGCATTAGCCAGCAGGAGTGGCCTGTTCTCCTACTGTCCTTCCTTTCTTCAAAGTTTGTTGAGCACTTACTATGTGGTGAGACTGTGGGATATGACTGCCATACCTATCCATAGGTGAGCAAATTGCATGTCCTCTGCATTGGAGCAGATGTCTCTTCAGGTGTCTGACCTTGGTGACTCTTGACACATGAAGGGCTCTTAGGCACTGAGGCGGTGAGGGCTGAGGAGGATAAAGTGAGAACTGCAGAGAGGAGTCACTGTTTTTTTTTTTTTTTTGGATCTTGAGCAGCCACTAAAGGTGGAACACTGCCCAGATTCAGCCTCTGTGTCCTCATCTTCAAGTGGAGGGAACCTTGAAAACAGATCTATTGAGCATCCAAAGCAGATGCTATATCTTGGCTCTTGGGTTGGTGCTTTTGCAGGGCGTCCACCCATAGCCTTGATGTGAGCCCTAGGAAATCCAGCAGTGCAGTAGGAAGTGTTTAGGATCAGGGTGGCAGACTCGGAGATGTCCAGGTACCTGGAGAAGGGCACAGAGTGGGTCCCTGGCTTCTAAATTCTGTACAAAGGAGCTCTTGAGTCTATCTGTTGGAATTCCACGGGCCTGCCAGTGATACTAGTCTGAGATTCCTTGCAGATAAGGCTTTGGTAGTTTCATAGCTGAGGACTCCAAGGGCTGACATATGGAGAGTGAGTTCACCATAGGCTGTGGGAAAACACCCCCAGGGAGTTGTCACAAAGCACACGGTGCCCAGTCAGACACAGGCTCTCTGAGATCCATCTCAGCCTGGATTGTGCCCCAGTTTTGTGGTTAGGGTCATAGTTCTTCACAAACATACATGAGTGTGTATAGACAATAGCTGTAGGTATGGCCAGCATCCCTCTGTGTAGCCCAGACTGGTCCCTGCCTCCTGAGTGCTAGGGTTATGGGTGTGTACCACCACACATCTACTGCGTGTTTGTTGTAAGTGGCTGGCTGCTTTCATCACTAGTCCCTCAGCAGGTATGTGCCACAGGCTGTCACTGTGCTCTGTTGGAAGAAGGAGACAAACAGGCAGACTGGCATGCTGAGATCCTTCTGTCATGATTTCTCTTACATAGGCCCAGCATATAGCTTCCATACCCCTGCCAGGACCCAGAGGGCCTCTGCTGAATAAACCCTGTCCAGGAGAAATGGCATTCTGCAGGCTCAGGTTAAGAGAGGCAATGCTGGGGTCTTTAGCCCCCTTGGTGAAGATGCAAAGATGCTCACTCACAGTTCTGCCCCAGCCTGGGAAGTGCAGCTTGGATCACGGTCTCCTGGGACATTCAGACCTGCAGAGTGGGCACCTGTGCTCTGCTTCCGGCCCGAGTGGGGTTTGTGCTCACGCCTGACTCCCAAGGTAGATGAGAAATGAGATAATACAAATTAACAGGCATCTGGCAAATGTCTAGCCCAGTGCCAAGCACACGATTTAACCCGTGGGTCTCTGGGGTATATGTTGGGAGTCCTGACTTTAGATGGCTCTCAGTTTTCATAACGTAAGTAGTCCTAGCATTCCCCTTTTTAGAAGGCGGACAGTATGCCACCACACAACTCAGCTAGGAAAAGTTTTGGACATCAGCCTTTTAAACTTACTTTTGACTGGTATCAGCACCCACTGCCAGTCCCTGGCAGGGCCAGGGAAATCCTGTCACTGGGTAACAGTCCTGTCAGCATTTGCTTCCTTTTAATCGTGAAGGATGTGTTGCCTCTGTTAGCTTTTGTGTCATCTGAGTTGCTGGTGTCAAAGGCTCCAGGGCCAGCAGCCCTTGGGCATCCCTTCATATTTGTAACGTGTATCTTTGACAGGGTGCCATGCCAGAGATCAGAACACTCTGGGTATCTTCCTTTGTACTGTTTTCTTTAGGTGAAGTGAGTCCAACGATATGTGTCACAGGAGTGAGCGCAGGTGAGAAGTGGGTTTAAGCAGGTGCCTTGCATGGGCTCAGAAATAAGGTCAGTCTTCTGTGATCCTTGCAGTCCAGTTCAGAGATGCCTGGGGGAGGGGCTTGTCTGTGGGAGCTGAGTAGCTCAGGAGGCTGGGCGTCTTGGGCTGGGGGTGGGGAGATGACAATCAACATGGTAAGTCAAGGGGGTTCTGAAAACGTCTTCCGGTCTCCATCTTGAGACCACCTTGGGACCTCTGAGATTTAGACCAGAGACGTTCTTTCTATTTCTATTTGTCTATCATTTATTTTTGAGACGGTTCCTTTGTCGCCATGTGATACAACTCTCGGATCAAATATCTTCCTGCCTCCTCCCCTTGGTGTTGGGATTACAGGCTTGGGACACCACACCACTGATCAGGGCAAAGGACATCTGTTTTTGAGATCTGGATTTGCTTAATCGGGGGGAAAAGGGGGATGCAGTGTTTACTGTTACCAGCTTCCGTGGATGATGGTGAGGTTTTCCTATATCCTGGCAACTCAGAAAGGCCTGGAAGACTCCAATTTTGCGACTTTGCTTGGGCTCCTGAGAGTAGGATACCCTGGGGTTGTCTGTTTTGTCTTGGTGTACATTCCCGGATTCAGAGCTCTAGTTAAGTCACGTTGTCTCTGGCCTGACACCTCCGGGAGAAAATAGAGCCCCTCAAGGCCCACAGTTCAGCGGATCACTTCCAAAGAGCTTCAGGGCCAGACGCCGGCCTGGGGACCCTAGCCGCAGGTGGAGGTGACGGGGAGCATGCAGCAGGTGGCGGCGCTCAGCCGCAGCCAGGTGGGCGTGCCAGGCCCCGCCCCGCGCTCCGGTCTTGGGGAGGGTGGGACAAACGGAAGCCCCGCCCTCCCCGCGCGCTAGTTTGGAGCCGGTGCGGGAGCGGAGGCGCGCGGAGCCGGCAGGAGCACGCGGGAGCGCGGCCCCGCAGCGGCCCGGCCCGAGGGAGCAGCACGCAAGAGCAGAACGGCCTGGCGACCCCAGCCCCAGCCAGGACCCCGCCCCAGCGCGACGCGGCCCCGAGAGAAGACTCCGGCCCCGGAGCACGGCCTCGCCCGCCTTGCTTGCCCGGGTCCCCGGGCTGCGGGCATGGACAGCGCCCGCTCGCCCTGTGAGTATCGAGCCCTCCCGCTCTCCGCCTTTGTGTGCGCGCCGCGCCGCCGCAGCCCCCTCCCCGCGCGCCCCGGGCCCGCGTCCTTTGTGGAGCCAGCTCCTGTCCCGTGCTTCCCCTTATCCCGGGCCTCCCTGTCCCCTCTCCACCCGCCCGCGGGATAGCCTAGCCGGGTCGCTTCTGTGCTGGCCTTGACCCCTTTCTCCAGCCTCCGGAGCCCTCTGTAGCTCCTTTAAGCCCTCAGGGACACCTAGCAGGTCGTCCCTTGTGGAGTCCCTGGGACAGCTTGAGACAGGCCGTGTTCCCGGCTTGGGGCTGAGTGAGGCAGGGCATCCCCTTGCAATACACGCCTCGGGGTCCGGTCTGCAGCCCCTCTCCCCGGAGCCCGCAGAGGACCTCCCGGCAGCCCACTTCTGCGGTGAGGCTGGTCTGGGCGCGGGCCCAGGGGCGGCGCTGTCTCATCCCGCGGCCCAGGCAGGTGCGGCGGGGCTGGCGCTCACGCGGGGCCCGTGTGTCCTTGGCCCACAGAGATGGAAGGCGATGGCGGCCGCCGAGACGCCCCCGGCAAGCTGATGGAGGCCGGGCGCGGCACGGGGTCGGCGGGCATGGCGGAGCCGCGGGCGAGGGCGGCGCGGCTCGGGCCCCAGCGCTTCCTGCGGCGCAGCGTGGTGGAGTCGGACCAGGAGGAGCCGCCGGGCCTGGAGGCGACCGAGACGCCGAGCGCGCAGCCCCCACAGCCCCTGCAGCGCAGGGTGCTCCTACTCTGCAAGACGCGCCGCCTCATCGCGGAGCGCGCCCGGGGCCGCCCCGCCGCGCCCGCGCCTGCCGCGCCCGCTGCGCCTTCCGGCTCCCCGAGTACCCCCTCGGACCCTGGCCCGGAGCGAGCAGGCACGCAGGAGCCCAGCCCAGATCCCACCACCGCCTCAGCCGCAGCCGCGCCGGTCCCCGACGGCGGCCCGCGGCAGGAGGAGGCGCCAGCCCCAACACAGGAGGACGCTGGAGCCACCGAGGCAAAGCCGGAGCCCGGGCGCGCACGCAAGGATGAGCCCGAGGAGGAGGAGGACGATGAGGACGACCTCAAGGCAGTGGCTACCTCTTTGGACGGCCGTTTCCTCAAGTTCGACATCGAGCTGGGTCGGGGCTCCTTCAAGACGGTCTACAAGGGGCTGGACACGGAGACCTGGGTGGAGGTAGCATGGTGTGAACTGCAGGTGAGCGCTGCTGCCCGCAGGTGGGCTATCAGCAAATGCGTCCTTGGGTGTGTCCTTGCTCATATGCAGGGCTTTAGGCAGCCCTGGGGATGATGACGGGTATGTGTCACCCTCTGTGTGGGTGTCCTATAGGACATGTACCATGTGTCTGGATAGCCTGTTAGTGCTGTTTCTGGACCTGTGCACAGGTTGAGGCTTGTCATCTTGGAGGTCAAGGCTGGGTATGTGCTGTACCCAATTGTGCCCACAGTGACACAGGCTCTGGAGTGGGCAGTGGAGGTTGGTTCTGTCAGCCCGTGCTCCTTGTCCGTCCTCAGAACCCACTTTTATTGACTCAGTAGAGACCAGAGGGGGTGATAAGAGAGAAGGCTCTTTCTACCTTTTCTAGGTAGCTTGGAAGCTCCCAGCTGCCCTCAAATTAGCATTTTCCTATGCCCTGCAAGATGTAGGTGTGATAGCTGCAGATGCCTGCAAGGGCTTCCTCAGCCTCAGGAATGATGCTTGGTGGGTTCTTGGGGCCCTACTGGCCAAGACCTAGAAGCCCAGTCAGCAGCTTCCTGGTGTTCTAAGAGCCTGGTTTGTTCACACATTAGATGAGTGTGTGAAAGTCACAGGAAAAAAAAAAAAAAACCCGCCTGCCTTCTTTCTCTATCTCTTCCCCACCCCCTTTCTTCCTTCCGCCTCTATCTCCGTTTCTGTCTCTTTTATGTCTTCTTTTCTGGAAGCAGAGGCTCAGCATGTATTTTTCATAACCTTGCCCTCACGTTAGCTGTGTCAGCCCTGGCCCTGAAGATTATATAAACCGCAACCCTAGCCGTCCTGGGGCCAGCCTTGGAAGAGGAGGCAGCTCCTGTCACAAGGGGTGTTTACAGGCCCTCCCTTACTTGGAGGGAGGGGCAGCTGTCAGGCAGGGGCCAACCGGGAGATTGCTGGCTGGAGGTGTAAGCCTACCCCGCTGGCCTGTAAAGTTAGCTGGCCTTCCAGGGCTAATGCATCCTGGGCAAACCTGGGTGAGCTGGGTGCCAGGGCTGCTGTCCACTGCAGGATGCCTGCCCTTTTGGCTTGGAAATGAGATTCAGGTGCTGTGTTCTCAGCACCCGCAGAGTGCTCTGCATGTGTGTATAAAACTGGAGTAGTCTCAGAGGTGACCTGTCAGTTCTGAGACAAAGAGCTTCAAAGGTCTTGTCTCCATACTGCCCTTTGGTTCTGTCATGGAAATACAGCTTCACACGAGAGGGTTGGTGGTATCTCTCGGAGAGTTTCCTTCCTCCTTCATGGTTCCTATGAGGATCACCCCTGTCTTTTGCCTGGTGTGTCCTAGGGCAGTGCTTCTCAACCTTCCCAATGCTGCAACCCTTTTAATACAGTTTCTCCTGTTGTGCTGACCCCCAACCATAAAGTTATTTCATTGCTACTTTGTATAATTTTGCTATTGTTATGAATCATCATGTAAATATCTGCATTTTCCTAGTCTTAGGCAACCCCTCTGAAAGGGTCTCAACCCACAGGTCTCAACCTAGACCTTCAAGAGAGATAGCCTGGATTATGCAGAATGGGTGGGGATGGGGAGGGGCAATGTGTAGGGCCCAGGAACCTGAAGTGTGCCCTGTGTTCCTACTACCAGAAGAAAGGGGCACATAGGAGAAAGGGGATGTGAGTCTCGACTGTGGAGAATGGCATGATTCTTGGCTCCCCGTCTTCCTGCTCTTGCCAAATGACCAGTGTGGCTTTCTGAGCACCTGCTGGTACTGCTACTATGGAATGTCACTGAGGGTAGAGGACAGAGCAGGGGTGCTCCAGCAGGCCGAATGTGAGAGACTTCCACAGGCCAAGCCTGCCTATCTGGCTGAGGCATTGCAGAAGCTTGGGACTCTTGTTAATTCCCCTTCCTTTAAGGCAAGACAAGTCAGCCTGCCCTTGTTGTGGGTGGGGCAGCAGAGGGTGGGGCCTGTCCCCTGGCCAGGGGTCTTTGGATACTTGGCTCTAGGTAAAAAGGGGATAGATTCTGGATTTTAGTGCTGTTCTTTGCTTGGGGGAGACTGGGGTCCCTCAGTAGATGGGGAAACTTCCTTCATATCTCCTTCAGTGAGAGGTGCTGTTAATGTTTGGCTTGGGCTGCAATGCATTGCATGGGGTAGCCTTCCTCTGTCTGGATCACCCTGGGGACGGCTCACATAACAGGGGTCTGCGCCTGCTTAGAGCCCCCTGGGTGAGAGCAGCTACCTCACAAGTCATTTCAGTTGTGGGAACACTGGTTGACTGCCAGATACCATTCAGGAGATGGCTGGGTATCACAGGATCTGGGAGATGGCAGAAGCCTGACTGGAGTGTGGGGCACAGGCTTGCTGTATAGAGCTATGGGAGAACCCACCCAGAGGCCTCCATGTGGTATTCTGGGGGTGGAGGAGATAGTGGGGCAGCAGGGATTCTATAAATACCCAGATCAGGGCATAGGCTAAGAGAGAGGAGTCAGAGTCTTTGTTCTGGGTTAGGGTGGGATCCCCATTCATCATATGCAGAGGACCCCATTGGGGTATAGGCTATAGACTTCTTGGCTTTGGATTTAGGAGGAAGTCTTGTTTATCCACCATGTACTGGGTTTCTCCTGAACCTCTGCAGTCTCCAGTGTTTCCAACTGCTAGGGAAGGCTCCTGAATTCTGAGTGGCATGGTGAAGGGAGGGTCTGTCTGGACTTTGTTTTTCTCCTGGGGTGGTTTGCCTCCAAAGGGCTTTGGTCTGTTTACTCAGGTGCCCACTAAATGGCTGCTTTCCTTTGTGCACCCTCAGTGGTGGGCCCAGTGTGGTCTCCACAGTGGTATACTGCTTGAAGTCTGTTTCCAGGGTTCTCTGCCAAGAGGCTGGATCAACACAGTCACAGGCCTGTGAGTAGTTCCGAGGACGCTGGGTTCCCTTTAGTGACTCTGTGTTGAAAGGGTTTGACAGGGAGAACCGTATGTGCTTGTTCCACCTCTCAACTGTAGATGTGCCAAGCTGGAACTACTTTTTCCTCTGGGGGGGTGGTATTTGAAAATATTTCTCCCTGTCATATACCCTCTGACTGCACTTCATTCCTGCTAACAGAGGAAACAAAGCACCCCTAGAACCCTGTTCTCATAGTTTCTCCCTGCTTTCAGGGGAGTTAGGGTCCCAGGGTCTCTGTGCCTTGGTCTGTTCCAGAAGTTCTGCTGCTTGTTGCTCTAGCAGGGTGGCAACTTCTCCCTGGTGGGGCCCTGTGCCAGGCGTGAGTCCATATACCTTGAAGAGGTTCTCAGTCCTTGGTCCTTAGCTTGGAGACTGGCTGGCCCCTAGCAGAATGGTATGAGCCATTGTTTGATAGGGACAGAGGAGACATGGGCTCTGGGTCCTCCAGTCTTAAGTAGGTCCTGCTGCTGCTGTGTTGTGGGCAACAATAGTCTAGAAGAGCTCCGTGTTCCAACCCCAGGCTCCAGCCAGACGCATAGTGTCCTCAGCTACCAGGGCAGGGACCAGTTATCACCCAAGGGGTCATCTTGTGTGGCTTATGCCTTGGAAGACAGCTCAAGTGCCCTTCAGACTTTCCCAAGGGTTCTATATGTCTTCATCATGGGATCTAAGTGAGGTGGGGGACCCAGGCCCTGGAGAGCCTTAGGATCATGCTGTGATAACCTTGTGTAGGAAGCCTGGCTGCTACCGTATCTGCTCTCATCCCTGGCCCTGTGGTGTAGGGGCAGGAGGCAGTGAGCCACAGTCCCAGCAGGCAGTAGTGCTTGTAGAGAGAGGACACTCTGAGACAGCATGGCCTGATTTGGCTGGCGGTCACCTGGCCTTCTTCCTGTCTTCTTTTTGTTTTGTAATCCCCTGAGTGCCTAATTTTGTTCAAAGAGCTATGATTGACAGCTGGTCCGTGTTGGTGCTGGGCTCACCTCCTTCATGCATCTTGACCGCAGTCTTGTTTTGTTTGGTGGAAAAGGTTGGCTCTGGCTGCCTGAATGGCCTGTGGCTTTCCCATCAGGTGTAGAAATGTGGGCACCCGCCCTTGGGCCCCTCCCTCCACCCTCACGCTTGAGTGGTGTCATGAGGTGTGTGTGTGGTGAGCCATGTGGTCAGATATGGTGAATAGCAGTTTAGGCTGTGGTTACCGTGGCTGGGGTGTGAGGAGTCCAGGCACCATAAAGGCAGATGCTTCTATAGATGTGTGTAAAGCTGAGAGGTGTTCTCAGAGGCCCGGGCCTTTGGAGGTGCCCAGCTGAGTCTGATTCTAGGCCAGATCATGTGACGAAGGCATGGCAGCTCTGTTTCTCTTCTCAGTCTCTGCAGAAGACCCATCTCATACATAAGAGTAAAATACATAAGAGTAACATGTAGTTTATATGACCTTCTGTCCTTGACCTGGTGTTTCTACAGTTCTGGGTGCCCAGATACCTGTGAGGCAAGGCAGCTGGACCCACCTCCCGTGGTGCTGGCCTGGAACCTTCTGTGAGGATAGCCACATCTTTCTTGATGTTCTATCTGCATGTACCCTGGGCATGTGCTGTATACTCATATTCTTCATGTTCTACATGTTAAATATGGAGAGTGGCCTGGTCATAAGACTGAGGCCCAGGCAACCTAAAGGTAGCTTACTGGGATAGCAGACAGGCCATATGGGGGCTTCCAGTCTCTCCCCCACCTTTGGACTGGACAGCTGTGTAAAGGCCCTGAGGTTGGAGCTAGAACAGCAGGTAGGAGTCCTTGTATGGATGGTGAGGCAGCTGCATGGGCCTCAGGCATGGCCTGGAGGTGTGGCCAGGACTTTTGTCTGGGGTGTTCTGAGCAGAGGAGAGGGCAAGAGTGCATGGCAGGGAGCCAGCTAGGAGAGCAGGGTAGGGAGGAGGCTCAACTCTGGTGGACTTGGTAATGTTGAGAGTGTAGGATTTGAAGGTGGAGAAGGTGGGTGTGGGCAGGGACTTGGGCCAGGAGGACACAGGACAGAATTTTGCTGGCAAAACCTGCCTTTGGGAGCCTCAGGTGTAGAGACAGCCATGGTGCATGAGTGAGTGGGGCTGAGGGTATGTGCCTGAGCTCCAGTGGAGGCCAGGTCAGAAGAGGAGGTCCTGGAGCCCCAGTCTTGCCCGGTGGCTTTCCCTGGGTTAGGTGTGAGTTCTGTCCACCGAGTCATAGAGGTGCTAAGTTACAATAAGGAAGTCCTACGTCCTCCGTTGTCATTCTCGTCTCCTCTATTTCGCTAGCTCACTATCCAGGCAAGTTAGTCTGGGCAGGGCTGGCCTCAAGTGCTGGGCTGTTTGGCTTGTTTAGAGCTTGTCTGTTCATCTTCCAGAAAGCTCAGTTTTACTTGTGGCTCTTTTGTGACCTGTGGTTGTCTCTTAGGGCTTGTGGTTTAGACCTGGCTTTGGGCCGAGGCTGCAGTGTGTCCAGTGTGAGTGCTTGAGGCCCAGGTTACTGCAGTAATGGAGGAGAACTTGACCTGGTCCAGTGGAGGTTTAGGCTGCGTGTCTGGTCTCCTTTGTGGTCTACTCTGGGCCAGTGGCTGTGTGTGGTCAAACCCTTGTGTCTTTTTGCAGAGTTTATGGATACTAGGGCCTCAGCAAGTGCTACACTGAGTAGTTGGTAGAAAGGAGATTTGGGGATATATAGCCAGGTATGCCACCAAAGATTCTGGCCCGATACACATGGATACTGTGTGTGTGTGTGTGTGTGTGTGTGTGTGTTCTGATTGGTTCCTTAGTGTTTTTTTATCTTGGGATAGGGGAATGGTGCTGTCCAGCTCTCAGAATCACATCCCTCAGAGCACATGGATGGACTTACAGTGGTCTTCTTCATGCCTGCACTTGCTGTGGGGAGCAAGTTAATCCTTGCAGGGATGAGCCCTGCTCCCCATCAGGTGGGGAGCAGCAGAGCCTGGGGCATCCTTGTCATCCAAGTTGCAGATAAGGGTCAAGGTGTGAAGCACAGCAGCTGGGGTTTCAAAAGGCAAGTCAGGACCTGGTGGTTGCTGCTGATACCTCAGGGTGAAGACTTCTGCCTAGCAGGTGGGGTGGCAGGGTTTGGTGGGTGGAGGATGGCTGCAAATTCACCCCCTTCCCAGCGTTTCAACGTCCAGTTTTGTTCCTAGTTCCCAGAATATTGAATTACTGCCTCCAAGCCAGCTTTCATTAAATATATATTAGGGCTATGGAAAAGAATAAAAGAACTGATAGAGATAGTGTGGTGTTGGCAGAAGGGGAGACAGATGAGAGAATAGAAGAGAGAGCCCAGAAGAAGATGCACACAGAGAAAGGTGATGGCTTTAATAAAAGAGCCTTCAATGGAGTCGTGTGAGGCCTTTCAGCAGATGGTGCTGCTGGGACAGGTGACCTTCCAATCCAGGGATGCAGCTTACCACAGCGCTTGCTGAGCTAGGTGCTAGGATCCATCTCAGTGCCGCAAGAAGAGACACAACACAGAAGGTAAAGGAATAGCACACACACTTCAGACCCACAGCAAAGCACACGGGACCCAGAGTGCATGCCCTTCTGACAAATCAACCTGGAAAGGATCATATCTAAGTCTAAAATGCTTAGAAGCTAGGTGGGAACCAAGGCGACCTTGGTTTTGGCAATAACTTTTTAGAAAGCACCACCTAAGGCACAGCCCATGCCAAAACAATGAGTTTCATTAAGATTAAAGTCTTGTCTGTGAAAGATACGGTCAAGAGGATGAAGAGACTGGAAGAAAATATTGACAAATACCCCTGCTGAAGAAACCCAAAACACACAAAGAAGTTTTCAGAACTCTGCAGTAAGAAAACAACCGTATGAAAAAATAATAACATTAATAAAGTAGACTAAGGTCCTAAATCGATGCATTGCCTGCCAGGATGTTCGTATGGCCCGTAAGCATGAAAAGATGCATCACGTGTTGCTAGGGAGATGCAAACTTAAGCCCCAGTGAGAGCACACTGAACACCTGTTAGAATGGCCAGAGCAGCTGACAATATCACATGCTAATGAGGACTTGGAGCAACTGGAGTGCTCCCTCATCACAATGGGGAATGGCGTGTGGTGGTCCAGCAATCTTCCTTCTTAGTATTCGCTCTATCACGAACCATTGGAAGTTACACGCACACATTAAAGACCTGTGCATGAGCATTGATTAGCAGCCTTGTTTGTACGTGTTAAAGCGCAGAGGCACCAAAGCTACCCTTCAATAGATAAGTGGATTCTGTGGCATGTCCAGAAAATGAAGTATTTCTCAGCACTAAAAAGAGTAGAGCTGTCAGGCCGTGAAAGACAGGGAAGGATCTTAAGTACAGTGAGTAATGGAGAAACTGACCTATGATGAATACACCACTCCAGGGCAAATGGGATTGTGCTAAATGGATTGACAGCAGCTTTAAAGGGCAAAGCCAGATTGATAAGATGGTTCAGTAAGTTAAAGTATCCAATGCAAAGAGAAGATCAACCCCAAGTTCAACAATGACAAAAGGCAAAGTCATGGAGGTAAAGTAAAGATAAAGCAGACAATCCAGGCCTCAGTTTCACAGGACCTGCAATGGGATGAACGCAGTCACAGGGCCGGAAGGGAAGGGAAGGGGCTTGGTTTTGGTGAGAATTTCCTTAGATGCTAAGACACATGGTGAGGCCGTTCCCTGTGGATGTCAGTGGTGGCCGCAGGTGGCTTTGACTTGTCTGAAGACACAGGTATATGGCCCAGGGAACTGTCAGCCTTGACTGTTGTCTCCAGGGAATCTCTATAGGTCTATTTTGCCTCACTGTTATAAGTGTGCCACAGCTGTGGAAATTTTCCAGCACAGGAAAATTCTTCCAGAACTCTGAACTTCGCTATGAATCGGAGATTATGAAGAGCCTCACTTCACCCAAAAGTTCCCAGAAATGAAAACCTATCTGCTACTTACCAAATGCAGCTGCCTGATTGTGTGTTCTACCCTCCAGTGTCCTGCACACACACAGGGTGTGGCAGCTGTCAAGCCTCTCCTAATTTGTCGTTTCAAGAGGTTGTGCCATACTGTGGTCCTACCTGGCTCAGGGATGCTGTCCTGGTCCCGGGGAGATGTTTCCAGAGAGTGTAGCTCGGCTCTGCTCTGGAAAGGAAGGGCATGCTGGTCCTTGGACCAGTAGGGCAGCCTTGAGTCAGGAGGTCCCTCAAGCAGCTGTGGCCTTCACCCTGAAGTTTAAGAGCCAAGTATGTCCTAGAGGCTCTGGACATCAATGATGTTATGGCCAGGAACACCGTCCCCTGAGGGTGAAGAGGGTTGGTGAGAGCCTCAGTGTCTAGAATCCTGGAGATTTTGCTCTGTGTGGCTCCCAGGTTTTTCTCAGAGGGGAGTTCCTAGCCAGTTTTACAGGACCTGGACATATCAGCTAGGATAGACATGGCCACAGGGCAGGAAGAAAAGGGTTTGGGTTTGATGAGAACTTCCTTGGGTGCTAAGACACACATATGAGTCCAGCAGTCATGAAAAATCCATTGTCAGAGATGAGAAAGGTTTATCTGGAAGGATCCCATGAAAGGTCAGTTGGCAGAGCAGTGTCGAACGGCAAGGCCTGTGGTATCTCTGTTGCTCAAATGCCTTGCGAATGTTCAAAGTGTGGCTACAGACAGATGCCTGGGAAGTGCTGGGTCAGCCAGGCATTGCTATTGCAGAACTTCTGGGAGTCTTTAAAATGCCTACTGTGTTGTAAAGTGCTGGGGTGTTTGCCTCCACCTTTTCACTCTCTGCAGAGCATCTCGTGGCCAGCGGGCGTGGGGGGGGGCACACTGGTAGAAGATGGCTGGTGTTGGAGGTGTTCTCATGGTATTTCCCTGAATCCCAGGAAGTGTGGGTTGTCCTGCACAAGTCAGTGGTGCTGTTGACAGCACGTGAAACTAGCTGTGGAAAGCCGGTTTAGCCCTGTGAGCACTGCCCGTCTCAGGCCAGATGTCCTGGGAGGACCACCTCCCTTCACTGTCCCCTGCCTTTCTCTCCTGCGTATGCTTGTGAATGAGTTGGGGCGACTGCTGTGGTGAGCCATGCCACCCAGCTTGTATTTCAGTCCTTAAAGGAAAATGTTTATAGGTATCGTCTTTGATCTTTCTGGCTGCAAGATGATCTGTGGCTTTCGCTGATGCAAGGGTGTCTGGGAAAGGCTTGATTCGCATAACTTTTTGATCTATTACCTAGGTCTGAGTACTGTGGATGTCCAGGATGGAATATCAGACAGTGGAGTAATTTCTTTCTCTAGGGGAATGTTGGTGTCGTGTGCAAAGGAGCCTTCACCTTCCTGGGTCAGTCCCATCTGCCAGCTAGCCTGCCTGTTCTTATCCACACCTGGCTACTGTGGGCATCTGCAGGCCCCGAGGACATTCTCTCCTCCCGAATGTCCCACTCTTTACCCACCATCTGGGCCCCGTTACAGTGTTTGTCTCCTCCCAGCTGTCCGGTTTCCATTTCCCTCAAACTTTTAATTTTTGAAAATCCCTAGCTACTGGCAGAGTGGAGTTAGGAGCTAGGTGCTCAGCCGTCTCTCCGTCACTGCATTTGTGTGCGTTTTCTCTGACCCACTTTGGGTTCCTCCCTGAATACTTCAGCGAGCATCTCCTGACAGGAATAGGGACAGGTCCCCACAGAGCCTCTGCAGGGTCATGCCCAGGGCCCAGGTGGGTGGATCCTGTTGGATGTATCTGGTGTGTGGCCTTGTGATTCCCACCATTGTTCTGTCTGGTTCCCTGTTTGCACCTGGGGTCTAGTCACTGAAGAGATTGGTGCAGTGTTTACTTTGTCACATCTATTTAATATAGTTCTCTATCTGTTGGTCGTGACCTCTCAGCGAGGGTCAAATGACCCTTTCACAGGGGTCACTTAAGACCATCGGAAAACATAATTTGTGTTACAATTCATAACAGTAGCAAAATTACAGTTATGATGTAGCAACAAAAATAATTTTGTGTTTGGGGGTCACCACAGCATGAACTGTATTAAAGGGTCACAGCATTAGGAAAGTTAACCACCCATCTAAAACAACCCCTTACTGCTTTATTACCACCGGGTAGCCTTTTGGTGTTGTCTTCCAAGGCTCTGCACAGTGGTATTATGTATAGAACCTCTGTTGGTTCTGCCTGGTGCTTCTGCCCAGTAGGGTTGGATTGTGTGTCTCTGGAGTGGCTGGCACGGGGTGCTGCACGTGCAGGTCATAGGGCTGGCCAAGCTGCTGTCCTTGTGGAGACATGAGTACTTCTAGCCCAGAAATAGCCATACTGACACTCATGGACACCCTGTACTCTAGAGATTGAGCAGCTCCCAGCAGGGACGGCATCCATTTCTCCTTCTGAGGAAGAAGCAGAGAGATGTCAGGATGGTCGCTCGGTCTTACTGCAGGCACCTACTTTGAGTCCAGGATTGCCATGAAGTTTGATGCTGGGGAGTAGGCTGCGGCTGTTCCAGGACCACTCTGTTCTAAGTTTTGACTTGGTGCTGTTGGGACCCCCTAGCCTCCCTTCACTCTGAGCACCTGGTTAGGGGGCCTGGATAAGAGATCCACCTAACCCTGTCCACTGACTACTAGTTGAACTCCTGTGACTTCTCGGGGCCTCACAGGATGCCTGGCTGGCTTGAATTGGGGCAGAGTATGTCTGAGCTGTTCCTCTTCTGCTGTCCCTGTACCTGCTTTGTTTGGATGACACCCTAACAGGGGAGTGACTATGAAGAGTGGCTGTCTCTAGGGGCAGGATATGGTGCGGAGCCTACAACCTCCTTCCTTGTTTTTAAATTTTTATTGGATATTCTCTGTATTTATATTTCAAAATGTTATCCCCCCTTCCCCCACTTCCTTCTCCCCTCCCCCTCTACGTGCGTCCATGAAGGTGCTCCCTCTCCCGATCACCCTCTCCACCTCAGTGTCTTGTCATTCTCCTACACTGGGAAAACACGCCTTCACTGGACCAAAGGCCTCTCCTCCCATTGATGCCAGACAATGCTATCCTCTGCTACATATGCAACTGGAGCCATGGGTCTCTCCATGTGTGCTCACTGGTTGGTGTTTTAGTCCATGGGAGTTCTGGAGGGTTTGGTTGGTTGATAATGTTGTTCTTCCCATAAGGTTGCAAACCCTTTCAACTCCTTCAGTTTTTTCTCTAGCTCCTCTTTTGGAGACCTGTGCTCTCTGATGGTTAGCTACAGTCATCCTCAACTGTATCTGTATGACTCTGGCATAGCCTCTGACCTCCTTCCTTGTTAAATGTGACCATTGTCTAATGTCACCTTCTTGGGAAGTCTTTCATTGTCATACTCACTGTATCTTTGCTGACATACACAGAGAGGTCTCACCAACTGCCCAGGGCCACCTCCACCCACCCTAGCCCCACATTCCACTTGAGATTGGTTGAACAATGTGGTCATAAGTCCATTACACTGTAAATTGTGCCTGGGCCAGCCCTATCTCTTGTCTTCTTGCTGGGAGTTGGGGGTGGGTAGAGACTCTGTTTAGTCCCTACCTCTGCTGGTCCAATTGGCCCAGACTTTTGTATCCTTCCAGGCTGGGCTTGGGGCTGCAGTCTTTGTCTGAGTCTGAGACACTAGGAGAATTTTCTCATATTCTGAGGTGTGATCTCAGCATGACTGCTCCTCCTAGAAGGTAGCTAAGGTGTAGTTTGGGGTGGAGTACCTCCTGGGTGTTCTCCTGCCTTCAGGGTCACAATGCATCCATCTTCTTGCCTGAGGCTGACTGTTTGATCCCCTTTTGGCAGCAGGGTTCTGGAAGTTGGGGTATTATTGGGTACCATTCCATCTTCACATCAGGAGCTCATCCTGCCAGGCCAGTGAGCAACAAGCTTTGAACATTGCTTCAGACAGGATTGGCTGTTTCTTCTCCTTAGCAGTTAGTTTCATCAAAAAAGAGAATTTGACCCTTTTGGAGGAAGTGTGGAAAACACAGGCTGTGGAGGGAGTGAGAAAGGGCAGGGACATGTGTCACTGTCTCCTCAGCCTTTGGGGCAGGGAGTTTCAGAAGCCCTGTGATCCCCAAGCCTTTGGCACAGTGTCAGGGGTTGGCCAAGTGCCACAGCAGACAGGTCATGGCTGAGTGAGGTTGCTTCAGCTGCTGAGAGAGTGTTTGGTTAAGAAAGCATGCTGGGAACTTTTGTCTGCTGAGGGTACCTTTGTCTCCAGAGAGCCAAGGTCCACTTATACCGAGCTTAGGGGCGGGAAGAAAGTCCCTTTTTTGCTTGCTGGCTTGCTATACTGGCCCAGTGGATGTGGCAGGTACTGTATGTGAGCCTTAGCCCCAGGAATGGAGGTGATACTGACTGCATTTATAGGTAGCCTCAGGTGGGCGAAATTGGGAGGTATTCTCATC
The DNA here is from genome assembly GCF_963924665.1 of Micromys minutus. Classification (NCBI taxonomy): domain Eukaryota; kingdom Metazoa; phylum Chordata; class Mammalia; order Rodentia; family Muridae; genus Micromys; species Micromys minutus. Next base: position 104,486,806 of record NC_137969.1, read on the forward strand.
AACACCATCAGAGATCTGAAGTTTGTTCTGGGGTTTCTATACCATTTGCCCATCTTTGGTGGAGTTGGGGACAGGTGGTGGTCCATTGTTTGTTTCTTCTGGGTTACTGGCTTTTGTAAGTTCAAATGAAAATGATAGGTGCTGGGGCTTTAATTCAGGCGATAGGAATATTTGACTAGCACACAAGAAGCCCTGGGCTTAGTTCCTAGCATGGACTAAACCAGGTGTGGTGCTGTGTATACCTGTAATCCTAGCATTCAAGAAATGAAAGTGGGTGGATCAGCAGTTCAAGGTCATTCCTGGCTGTTTAGTGAGTATGAGGCCAACCTGGGATATACAAGACCTTGTGGGCACCCCTGTCCCCCAAGTAGTGTCTTAGGATGGTCTTCCTTAGAAGAGAAGGGACATCTGTGCCACATTGGGGAGCAAGTGCTGCAGGAAACTTTGAGGGCTCTCTGCAGGCTCACTTCTGTTGTGTGGCGGAACTCATGGGAGCAGGGCCCAGAGTACCTGGCCAGTTGGCTGATAGCCCTGGGTACCTTCTCCTGATGATTAGGACCTAAGCCCCAGGTGAGATGTTGGCTGAGGCCTGATGCAACATCCTGCTGGAGTCTCCCCTTTTCCTCCCAGTGGCTGATTGCACCTCTGTGTCTACTGCCCCCGTATCCCCCAGCTCTGTCTCCCCTCACCTCAGGAAGAGCCTGTGAGGTTCACTTCTGGCCTGTCTGAAATGGCCTGTCAGCCTCTGTAAATATTTGATGACCGCAGTGATAGAAAGACAAAGACCTACTCTGTTCCTTGCCGGGGAGTGAGATGGTGACATTGGAACAGTCCAACCTCTCTGGCTGCTTCCCTGATGGCTTGCAGGCAGGTTCTTTGTGTCTATTCACCCCAGGGGCCAGAGCAGAGCCCCTCCGCCTGCCAGGGTGGACAGTGGCAGCTGCCAGCTTCCCACCTGGAGTGCTTACTGGGTGGTGAGGGGCTGGGCCTGGCTTAGAGTCTTATCCTTCTGACTTCCTAGCCTTGGCCACAGGTTTAGGAAAGAGGTGGTGCCCAAGTATAGCACAGGCTCTTGGCAATATATAGGGGCCCCTGTGCCTTGCTCTATGGCTTGTTTTGGCCTCCTGTGTGGCTGTGTGTGTAGACAACCCTGCTGGGTCACATGTGCCCACTTGTGTGTATATATCCTCTGCTTAGCTTGCTTGGGAACAGTCCTGCCCTGGGGGTGCTTCTGTAGGAATGAAGAGCTCTTTGAGGAAGCTTTCTGGAGGGGCCACCTGTCCCACTGGCCCAGGGGATACTATGTGTTTGGGAGGAGCAGGAACTACTTGGCCCCTGGGCTCTGATGGGAGGGTGGTGAACATTTGCATGGCTGAAGGCCTTTAGACAAAGGCCTTTGCGTGTTTTCTCTCATCTGTGGGTGGGGCTGTGGCAGGCTTCCTGGTGGAGGCTGAATCACAAGGGTCAAAGCTATGATTGTGAACGGTCACTGCAGCCCATGTCCTCCCGGCTCAGCAGGAAGGTTTTCTGGGGTTTGGGAACATCAAGGTACAAGCACGCTGTTCTTGGCAGACACTCACAGTTGGGAGGGGGTACTACAATTCTACAGGCTTAGTGGTGTTGGGGCTCATGGTGGGGACAACTCTTGGCTGGTCTGCCTTTGTGAGGTTCCTGTGGGGACTGTGCCCTTGTCAACAAGGACTATGTTTGATGGCATTTGTCAGATGTGCAAGCTGGTGTTCAAATGGCAACTGTCAGGGCTATATCCTGGTGCACGGTACTAGTGTGGAGGCTGATCATAGGGCAGCAGTGCCCCTGATGGACAGGCTGATACAGGGCTTCTATCTGACTCAGATGGAAGCCTCAAGGGTTCTTTGATGACTTAGCTCCCTGAGGACTCAGGGCACTACATAAATGTATGGGAAGTCCTGTTTGCCCAGCTCTAGGGATCTGGCACAGGGAAGCCGAAAGAGCAAGGCAACCCTTCCAGAAGGCAGGCACCTTTTCTGAGCCTCAAGCCTGAGTATAGCAGAGAAGATGGCAATGGCTTGTGGTGTGTGCTCTGTGACATGGGCTTGGGAAGCTTTGTCTCCTGTTCTAACATGGCAACACATCAGGGCCCAGAGAGTGCCACTAGGAGGACATGGTATGCGTCAGATATGTCTGGCCAGTTAGCAGGGCTGCAATGATTAAGGATATGGAAGGCTTAGCTAGCCTACCTTCCCCAGCTCTCCCAGGGCTGCAGAGCTGTGTCCTGCCTTAGGCTGAGGTCAACTCAAAGCAGGTCAGGACAGGCTAGGTCAGACTTGGTGGGTAAGGGAACAAGGCTGTCTGAGAGAAGCCTAGATAGGACTGTGGCTGAGGGGGCTCTGTGTGGACCACCCTTTCCAGGGACAAGAGAGGAGTCTCAGTATATTGTACAGGCTGGCCACTATATCCTTTGGTCTTACCAGGGTTGTGGGGTAGGGGCAGTTGTGATGAAGATGGGGTGGACTGAACCCCATGTCAGAAAACCAGATGACTGTGATGATCTAAGGCTTTCAGCTGGGCTCAGCTTAGAACCCTTTTCACTTGGAGAGCCTGCCTGAGGGCTAGCGTCCTCTACCCCCATTCTCCAGCTCCCATTCCATATAGTGTCCTCTCTGGCTGCTTCAGCTATGGAGTCTACACCTGTCAGCCCTCCTGGCTGTCTCTCTATTTCCCTAACCACTTTGACCAATCCTTCTCTGTCCCTCTGTAGTCTCCTCTCTGTTCTCTGGCCCTCCCTGCGGCCTGTCTGGAGCCTGGTCTCCATAGCAACGGTTGCTGCTGTGGAAGCTGGCGCCCGCTGAGTCTCATCCCATGGGGAGGTATTTTTGGCACTGCCGAGGGATTTTATTTTATCTTTGGTGTTGACTTTTACTCTTAGTGGCACAGGGCTGGGTCAGTGCTGTAGAAGCCTTGATCAGAGAAACCTGGTCTTGGGGTCCTTTCCTGGCTCCTGTGAAGCCTGGCTCCAAGGATATGGGTATATTTTAGAGAGCAGGTCTAAGGCCCCAGATATGCCAGAGGACCTGGGCAACACTCAGAAAGGGGTGCATATTGGTGAAAAGGGATAAACAAGTGTTTCTCATCCCTGGAGGGACAGCAGCCTTGGCTGAGTGGTGTTGGGGTTCCTGGTGGGGACAGCTCTCATGGTAGGACCCATGATAAGGACATAGTGCTGTGAAGAATGACATTCTTCATGGGAGGCTGGTCTCAGAGCTGCACTGATGCCTCTCTGCTCTTTTGTAGACTCCTGTGGTAGGCATACTCTATGTGGTGGTGGTGTCTGTCCCCTACCAAGCGGTCATTTCTGCAAGTCAGGGCTGCTCCTTTGAGATCCTAATTAGGGGAAGTTTTGACAGATCAAGAAGAGAAGAATGTCGTGTGATACCTTTGAGCCACCAGCAAGTGACTGAGTATGTGTAGGTCAAGGAACCTGGAGATCCAGGGCAAGGTGACACCAGATTAGTTCCTTTCCTCATCTGAGATGTTAGTGACATGAGGTACCCAGCTCTGACTCTTGGTATGTCATGAGATTGATGGTCTTGCGGCTGATAGGTTTAGGTGGGTACATGCCTGCTCACCCTGAGAAGCTGGCCCAGATCATAGTCCACTGTGCTGCTATGCCCTGTGGGTGAACCCCTGGTTGGAAGATGGACAAAAGGGATGGTGTCTCCTGGAGAGAGATGAAGAGTTTCTACTAGGACCTCAATTTGCCTTCCTCTTCCTCTCCTCCCTGGGAGATGTATGTGGCAGCAGCTGACTGTTGCAGAAGTCTGGGAGAAAAGAACTGTGCATCCTAGGGTAGGGGTGGGGGGCTGTAGTGAGCTGTGCTGTGGCTGTCAGACCTAAGAAAGACAAGGTACCTCTACGGTCTCTTTATCTCTCCTGCTGGAATGGAGTCTACAGAGTTGATCATAGTGCCAACTTGGTCTTTGCCAGACCCTCCCTAGATCTGAGAGGTTCTCTATATGTGGATTGTCCAAATCAGGAAGCCTAGCCACATGGGGAGCTGAGGGCCTGGGTGACAAGTTACTACTACTGAAGTCAGCTTCAAACAGATCAGAAAATACGAGTACCCCTCATTACAGAAAATACGAGTACCCCTCATTACAGAGTGGTGGGTTCAGCCTGTCTTTGCCTGCCCTTCCTCCACAGGGCAGGGATCCCCAGCTAAGCACCCTCCATGTCTCCTGCCTTCCCCAACCCATTCAGCACAAAGCAGGTGCTCAGCCTACGCTCATGGCAGATGAGGCCAGGCCCTCCTTTCCAGCTCCTCCAGGAGGATCCTGGCAGGTGGCGGAAACTTAGGGAGAGGCAGTCACGCTTCACAGAAATGGCAATTCTCTCTCTCCAGTGAGTATATTGGTGCAAACCCGAAGCCATTTATAGAGCAGATGCCAAAGGGAGCACTTGAGGAATTAAACTCCATGGTAACCTTGCCGTGGAAATGAAAATAGTCTCGCTGTAAACAGTCCGCTGCTGCCTGGGTCATGGCCCAGGTCCGCTGGAGGACGCTTGCTGTCCACGCTCACCAGAGGCTGTCTTGGGTTTCACCAAGCTCTGCAGATGGTAGAGAATTGGAGAGACGTGAGAGAGGAGCCCCATGCATTCAGAGAAGCTCAGCTGTGGCTTTGGTTTTGTGTGTGAAGCCTGCATGGTGCCTTTGTGCCCTGCTCCCTGTGTCCTCATCCAGGGGCATTCATCGTGAGGGTCCCACAACCCTCTTTTGAGTTCTCTACTGGGTCCTCCTGGGTGTCCGGTTCATCCTGCTACTTGTAAGTAACACTGCAGGGACAGTTCCCAGGCAAGACGCAGAACAGCATGGTGCCTGACAGCTTTTTCCCTGATGAGACGGGGAGCTGACGTTCCCAGATGCACATAAGTGCGCTTTGGTGGTGTCCTAGGTCTTTCTGTCCCAGCACCTACTACTGCACCTACTGGGCAGTTTTCTCCTGCAAGTGACATTTTTGTGCTAACAGTACTTGATGCTTTATAATTTTCTGAGTAATACTTCTGAAGAAACAGTAGAAGAAATATATTGTCCTCATTGTCAAAAGTGAGGACTTCTGCTCCCGTGTCTGGTTCCTCTCCCTGTGGTGTGTGCCTTCTGTGTTCTTATTCACACATTTGGTGAGCTGCTCCCCACTAACTGAGTCTTCAGTGGTGCCAGGGAACAGCCTGAGCTTTCCGGCCTCATCTACCCAAGGCTGCTGCAGCCTGACTGAGAAATATAGCCCCTTGGAAATAGCTATTTTCTTCTCACTGGTCTCCAGAGAAAAGTGTCTAGAGAGATGGCAGGTGTGTGTGTAGACCTCTTATCTGGGGAGAGTGGCCACGAGGCCAGGTCTTTCCCAGGTGGGATGGGGCTGGGCAGATGTAGGACATAATTTGTTAATGAAGTTGTGTTTGCCCCACTCCAGGCCTGCTGGTCCTCATGCCCATTTCCTGCTTGAAATGTGGACAAGATGGTGATCTGGCTGAACCCTTCTCTTTCACTGCCAGTGGTCTGGGGGATATGGTGGGTCATGGTGGCCTCAGGACTATCCTTGGACTCCTCTCTCTGAAAGCAGACTCTATGGTCAGCTCCAAGCCTTGGGAACCTCAGTTGAGAATAATAGCCTGGGGTCCTCTTGGTCTTGATTTGTTCCCACCAATGGGCTGTGTTTAGGTCATGGGACAACCTGCAGTGTGACAGAAGGGGAGCCCTTGTGTCCAAGCCCAAGGTCTGCAGCTAGCCTGGGCAGTGTGGTGTCCCTCTGGACCCCCGAGGTGAAGGTGGAGTGGAGTCAATGCCTATCCTTCCAGGTCTTTAAAGTTTTAAAGACTATATGTCTATTTATTCATTTGTTTTGTGAGTGTGTATGTGCACACACTGCAGCATGCAGACAGTGGTCAGAGGACAACTTGCAGGAGTCATCAAGCATGGCAGCGGGAGACTTTACCTGCTGTACTGGCTGGTTCTGTGTCAACTTGACATAGCTGGAGTTATCACAGAGAAAGGAGCCTCAGTTGAGAAAATGTCTCCATGAGTTCCAGCTGTAAGGCATTTTCTCAACTAGTGATCAAGGGGGGAGGGCCCAGCCCATTGTGGGTGGTGCCATCCCTGGGCTGGTGACCTCGATTTTATAAGAAAGCAAGCTGAGCAAGCCAGTAAGTAACATCCTTCCATGGCCTCTGCATCAGCTCCTACTTCCTGACCTGCTTGGGTTCCAGTCCTGACTTCCTTTGGTGATGAACAGCAATGTGGAAGTGTGAGCTGAATAAACCCTTTCCTCCCCAACTTGCTTCTTGGTCATGATGTTTTGTGCAGGGATAGAAACCCTGACTGACACCTGTTGAACCAATCTTACCAAAGAGTTGATTTTACCACAAAGGGGAAGCTGTAGTTGTGGTTGAGGAGGTGGTGATGTAATCTGCCGATGTGTAGTGTGTAACCCAGGATTGCAGCCAGACATGTGCTGTTGTATGTTGTATGACATTAAATGTTTTGTGATGTGGCATCGAGTGGAAAAGCATGTGACGTGTCCTGTTTGATTGAGCTTCTTAAATGGGATAGTGGTCTCATGTAGAGCCTTGTGATTGAGTATAGGGACTGGGAAAAGTTGACAACAATAAAAGGTTTCTGAAAATGAAGTGACAAAAAATTAACTCAAAATCAAACAGGTAAGGGGTCTCAGGTGTTTCTGGCAGCCGTCACCCATGTATCGGGTGGCTTTGCACAGCGCATGCCTTCATGCTGGGAAACAACCATGCCTGAAATCCCAGGGTTCAAACTGTACTCATGAGCTGCAGTACTAAGTCTTTTACTCTGATAGGGACATACCATAGCTCAGGCTACAGGAGACCCTGACACACAGGAAAATGAAATAAACAACAACAAGAACAAACCCAAAAAACAAACCAAAACAAAAAACCTGTTTGAGTCACTGACATGAGTTTCAAAAAAAAAAAAAAAGTTCAATGAATTTTGGCTTCAGAATGGGGTAGAATTTCTAACAGTTTCTGAAGGGCCTTAAACACACTCCCGCCGCATTGTACTATGAGTTTGTATGAACTGGCACTCTCAGCATTGATTAATTAATTAATATTATTAATGATTAGCAATACAAACCAATTATTGATAATTAATAACAATAGTAATAATATTAATTTGATATCCTAAATGCTGCTCTGTCTTCCAGTACACCTTCTGAGAGTCCCTCCTACCTCCCCTCCTCTTGTCCTCTGAGAAGGTGGGGGGGTCCCCTGGGTACCCCTCCCAGTGCATCAAGTCTCTCCCACTGCGGCTAGACAAGGCAGCTATGGAGAGTGAGCTGCACGTGAGCTACATATGTGCTGGCCTTGTTCCAGCCCATGTGTGCTCTCTGAAACATGAAAGGGGTCTTTCTCAGTCACTCTCCATATTTCTTGAGACAGAGCCACTCACTGAGCCTTGAACTAACTGATTGGGGCAGACTGGCTAGTGAGCTCTGGGGAGCTGCTTGTCACTGATCCCAGCACTGGTATTGCAGATACCCAGCCAGCGCGCGCGCGCGCGCGCGCGCGCACACACACACACACACACACACACACACACACACACACACACACTCAGAGTCACATACCAGTTTCTTAGGCAGAAATGGGTTAAGCAGCCCTGGTATATGACATAGGTCATGAGGTATGCATCGTATGTGTAGAATGGAACTTGGGGTGCAGGATGGTAGCAAAGCCGTGGAGGCTCCGGAACATACAGCTGCCTAGTGTTCCGGAACTTTCATTTGCAGGTTTTGGGAAATTTCAAGGAGAGGAGGTGCTGGGTCTAGGTGCTGACTCTTAAATCTTCTTCCTTCTGTGTTTGCCTGAGGTAAGGGAGGGGGCAGGCTCCACAATCTCTCAGTCCCCACCCACTTGCTTTCTTATTCTTGAAGTCACCCATTCATTTGCTCAGTTACTCAGTCATTTACTCCGTATTCATTCCCTACATTCACTTATTCCTCTACCCAGTCATTCATTCACCTGCTTGTGCATTTGTCCACTCACTCGTTTTGTCGTGCATATTTTCTGTCCATCATTACTCAGTCCATCTGTTCATTCAGTCATGCCTTCTCAGTCTCCATTCATGTTCTCAGCCTCTGCTTTGCCATTTGGTCTCCCATCTTACCCATTCTTTCTCCCATCATGCCTTGTTCTTTATGGCCTCGTTCACTCCATGTTTCTTCATTCATTGACTCGGTTTATCTCAGGCTTCAGTTCACATAAATCTGAAGTGCAACACGGCAGAAGTGTGTTTCAAGCCCTTTCAGAAACTTCTGGAAATTCTAGCCCATTCTGAAGCCAAAATCCGTTGAACAGTTTTTGTGAAAATCATGTCAGTAGCTCAAACAGCAATTTTTAAAAAATTATTTATTTTATGTGTATGGCTGTCTTCAGACATGCCAGAAGAGGGCATCAGATTCCATTACAGATGGTTGTGAGCCACCATGTGGTTGCTGAGAATTGAACTCAGGATCTCTGGAAGAGCAGTCAGTGCTCTTAACCACTGAGCCATCTCTCCAGCCCCAGATTTTTTTTTTTTTTTTGCTTGTTTTGTTTTATTTTCCCATGTGTCAGGGTCTCCTGTAGCCGAAACCACACATGTTCCTATGAGAATAAAAGACTTAGAACCACAGGAAAAGCACTGCAGCTCATGAGCACAGTCTGAACCCAGGGATTTCAGTTGTGAGAAACATCCCAGACCCCTTAGGGGATGAGGAAATGGAGAGACCTTGTACTCTTCTTCCTAGACTCATGTAAGTTTCATTGAAGTCAACAACTAGGATGGGAAAAGAGTTTTTTCATTTACTCATTCATTCATTCATTCATTCATTCATTCATTCAATCATTGGGTTTGGTGTGACATCCTGTCTAATGGGTCTCAGTGATTGAGAATTGTGGGTCCACCAGCAGCAGCACCAGGTCCCAGAGAGACAGGCCTGTACTGACAATGTGGACAGTGTGCCTTGTGTGTATGGCTGCTGTCTTGTCCTTTACACCTGCTGCTGATGGCCCCTGGCTGTGACATTCCAGTGAGGAACAGTCCTGTGACTCTGGACTGTCTGTGCACACATGTGGCACAGATACCTGCGTGTGTTTGCAGATACTTGCTGCTGTTGAGTTTGTCTGACTAGTTTTCCAAAGTAGGGCCAGCATCAGCTTGCCAAATGATCAGGTCTGAACCTTGAGAGCAGAGATCCTATCAGCAGGTCACCTGTGGACCAAGGCCATTCATAACTGTCCCATCATGCATGACCTTCAGTAACTAAGAGAGAAATAGAGTCACAGAAGAGGGGACATTTGAGGGAGAAAGAGAGTTCCCCAAACTGAGATCTTTCCAACATGCAATCACAGCATGTTTAGCTCCCAGATCTCAGGATGGGAAATGTCCTAGCTAGCTGAAGGAGAAACAGCATCTTGCAGAGCCTTAGATCCAGATGGAGGTAGAGTGGGAGGTCTGTCTTCACCCAGGAGCTCACCTCCTTCTGGGAAGGGACTCCTGTATCACATATGCAGTTACGATGCCTCTCGAGGAGGGGACCATGCACTAGCTTTCCAGAGACAAGGCTGGAACAGCCTTGTATTTCTGCCATGGGCGAGCTCTGGGGGACGGCTAATGCTAAAGCCGGGCACTTTAGGACAGCAGGGTAATTGGCATGGTGGCTCTGCAAAGCGGTGCTGATTTCATCTGCCATCTCTTCTCATTCATTGTGTCTGTGCCATTTGGGCATCATTATTTTATCCCAGGCTTGCACATGCTCACATCAGCGATCTTCACAACCATTTCCTCTTCACAGGCCTAGCTGCCCTTTAATGAAATGAGTAGTTCTTGGGGCTCCGGGCTCGGGAAGGTTTTGAGTTTGCACTTACTTTGTTGTACATCTGTCATTGAGTTTCCTTCCTTCCTTCCTTCCTTCCTTCCTTCCTTCCTTCCGTCTGTCCGTCTTTCTTTCTTCTTTCCCTTCTCTCTTTGTTTCTCTCTTTCCCTAGTTATACTAGAAATGTAGTTGTAATGCATTTCTAAGGCTTGGTATAAACTCATACTTTCTGGATACCTCCCAGGCAACACAAGCATTGTATGACCACTCTACTCTGGTAGTTTGTTTGTTTTTTTTAATTATGTAATTTAATCCCCCATCAGTTTTTTTTTTTTACATTTTTAAATGTATGCACACATACATACAAGTGTGTACACATATGCGCACATTTATGTGGCAGTCATAAGTCAACCTTGGGTCTCATTTCTGCATTTCTCAGGAGTTATCTTGGCGTGTGTGTGTGTGTGTGTGTGTGTGTGTGTGTGTGTGTGTGTGTGTGTGTTCGCACATGTGCATGTGTGGGTATGTGTCTCATGTGTTATGCCTACATGCAGAGGCCAGAGGAGGATGTCTGGTATTCCTCTTTCTCACTCTCTTTCTTATTCCCTTCAGACAGGGTCTCTCACTCAGTCTGGAGCTAGGCTGGCAGCAGTAAATCTTAGTGATTTATCTGCATTTGCCCTTCTTAGCACTGGATCCAAGCTTGAGCATGGTCACACGTGACTTTTACACAGTACTGGGGATCCAAACTCAGCTCCATAAGCTTGAGTAGCCTGTACTCTGTCTGACCTGCTGATAGTCCTTTCCTAGCCCGGAGCTTGCACAGAGCATAAGAGATTCCCTCCCCACCCCATCGCCTCCTCCATACTGTTAGAGAGGTGCCAAGTGTGCTACTCACCTGGCTTTTAAATTTTACATGTTATTGTTCTGTTTGTTCTCTGACAATTTCACCCACATACACAACACATTCTTATCGCCCTTACCCCACCTTCCCTTGGCTTCTTCCTTCAGTCACGCCCTCCTTCTCCCTGCCAGCCTCATCCCAGATTTATGGCTTGTTATCTCACCTGATTTTTCATGTGGGTTCTGGTGATAGAACTCAGGACCTCATTATCACACTTGCCAACTGAGCCACCCCTCACCCTGAAGCTGTGCCCATCTGTCTGTCCTCATCATTGTCCTCTTGCTTACTCAGTACTAGTTGCGTGTAGCTAATGTGCTTCTCCTTTCCTTTGTTTTCTAACCTTTCCTGCTGTCCCAGCTGTGATTGTTCTTTACCTGAAGTTCTCTCCTTTGTATTCCCTTTATCCATTTGTCAGGAATGTCTGTGTCGAAAAGCATCTTTATTCTTGATGATTTTTTTCCTGGTTTATAACTGGGTGGACAGTTGCCTTTTCTTTAGCCCTTTGCAACATGCTATTCAGACCATGGTTTCTATTGAGGTCAGCTGCCCCTCTTTTGGTGGCTCCTTTGGAGGCAGTAAATACCTTGCCTCCCAACCTATTTGCTATTGAACAGAAAACATTTAATGTGCATATATGTGTGTTCTGTGCATGAACGTACAGGCAGCTGCCAAGAGCGAAGGGAGAGAACCGTTTGACCTGGATGATGGGAACTGAGAGTTCTTTGCAAGGGAGCAGCAAGTACCCCTCCTCCTTTCTATTTTAAGATCATCTTTGTGTATCTGAGCTTTTTCTTTTTTAATTTTAAATATGTTGTGCTCAAGTGTAATATTCTTTTTATTTAGTCTGCCTGGGGCTTATACTTTTTTTTAATCTATGGATTTTTTTTTTTTAATTGGAGAGCATTGATTTTTTTTTTTTCTTTGCATCTTTGTGCTTTCTACTTCCAGAAACACATTATAAGTAGGCTGGACATTTCTTACCGTCCTTTGTGTTGTTGTTGTTGTTGTTTTCTGTCTATATGTCAACCTATGCATTTTCTTTTGCTTATGTTTATATGTGGTGCGTGCATTTGTGTATGCGGGTTCATGCCTGTGCATGCATGTGTGGAGACCTGAGTGAATGTTGGATCGAGTCTTTTCTGATTACTCTGTATACTCTTGATTATATAGGGACTCTGAAATTCTCATTGAATCCAGAATTCTCTGTTTTAGTTAGTCTGGTGCCTTAATTAGGGTTTCTGTGGCTGTGAAGAGAAACCATGAGCACAGCAACTCTTATAAAGGAAAGAATTTAACTGGAGCTGGCTTACCTTTCAGAGGTTTAGCCCATTATCGTCATGGCAAGAAGCATGGCAGCATGAAGGCAAACATGGTAAAGAAGTAGCTGAGAGTTCTACGTCTGGATCCACAGGCAGCAGGCAGGGGGGTGGGAGGGAGAAGGAGAGAGAGAGACAGAGACTGGGTCTGGCTTGAGCATCTGAGACCTCAAAGCCCACCCTTAGTGACACACTTTCTCCAACAAGGCCACACCCCCTATTGGTGCCACTCCCTATGAATCTATGAGAGTCATTTTTATTCAAACTACCACATCTGGATAGCCAGCTTGCTTCGAGGGAGAGAGTCCCCAGTTTCTGTTTCTTACACTTTGCGATTACAGGCAGGTGAACATGCCCACCAGTTTTTACATGGATTCTGGAGAATCCAAACTCTGGTCTCCATGCTGAACCATCACCTCAGTCTCCATCTTGTGTTTTCTATTCATCTATATCTACGTCAAACCTATAAATTGAGTTCCTCATTTTAGTTTTTAGCTTTATATTTTTATATTTTTATTCTACAGGTCTTAGTTCTGATGAAATGATTCATCTTCTATTTTCTTTGGCCACACTAATCCCATATATGCAAGTAAACCATAGACACACACACATACACACACACATATAGACACTCACACACTCACTCACCATGGTATATAGCAGTGCCTAGGGAGGCCAGATGAGGACATTGGCTATCTTGGAACTGCAGTTAAAGATGGTTGTGAGCCACTATGTAGATGCTGGGAATCAAAGTTCAGTTGTCTAGAAGTCTAGCCTGAGCTCCTAACCACTGAGCCATCTCTCCAGCCGCTAACATGGTTCTTTTAAAGTCTGTGTCCAATATTCAGGATTGTTCTTACTCTTTTTTCTCCTCATTCTTGTAAGTTGGTCCCATTCCTCTGCCTGGACATTTGTTACTGATATGTCTAAAAAATTCAAGGATCATTTTGAGCTCTTCATATCTTTGCTTCTACCTCCAGGGTGCTGGGATTGCTAGCCTGTCCCACCAGGCCTGGCTGGATTTTATCTTAGAGATTCCCTTTTGCTTCTCAAGGCAGTTAGAATAAGAAACTGTCATCCTAACCCAACCTGGAATTGAACTGTTCAAGACTGTATCTTAGTCTCTATGAGGGCTGCTCTGTTCTGTTCCAGAGTTTCCTAACTTTACTTCTGAAAGAGTGCAGGTTTCAAAGACATGTTCACCAAAGCCAACACTCTTTAAGAGGTCCTGGGTTTTACTTCGTCTTTTCAGCCCTGACAGCCTCTACCTGCTGCCTTGTGTCTAAACTCTCATGTGTGACATCCTATGGAACTGGGATGTGAGCTGTAAGCATGATTCTTCAGCTTCATGGCCATGTTAAAGGCATAAAAAGAACATGTACAATGATTTTAATTATATGACCCCAAATAAATTCTCTTCTAAACATAAAATTATTATTAAGTAATATTAAATTATCACACCCTGCCCCCATCTTTGTGGAATGCTAGCTAGGCATTGAACACAGGACTTTGTGCATTCATGACAAGTGCTCTACCAGTGAACCACATCTCTAGTTCAAGAGATCTTTTGAAACCACAGTATTGACTAGTCTAATTTCAAGGGCTCATTAGCCACAGGTATGGGCCACATGGTATTTGAAGGATGAACAGTGATAGACATGGGCTATCCTTCTGTCCAAAAGTCAGAGAGATGACATCAAGATGAATGGAGACAATGGTTTATCTTCTGTGTATGCCTACTGTGCGTCTGCTGTTTGGATGGCGGATGTCACAGCTGTTACAAACATATCAGCAGTCAATGAGACTGGGGAGCAAGCATGGGGAGTGGGTCCTCTCCCAGCCCCCAAGGGCTCCATTGACCTCTGTTATCCTGATTAATGTTGCTGGAGCCATTGCCTGTGTCTCCACCACTCTGCCTGAATCTTAGGACAATATCTAGCTGAGAGGGACACCCTGGAAGTTTATGCTCAAAGCGTGGCCTACTCAGACATCCAGCGTGAAGCCATTCCCCAGTTTTGGCTCCTTGCAGCCTGACCTTCAAGGCCATCTAAGATATTGATGGGATCATTCAGATCCCTTACAGACTGTAGAGAAGGGAGAGAATATATTACAGTCAGCTTAATTCTGAGGGTGTTAATGAGCAGCTTTGTTAAGCTTTCTATATTTGTTACCCTGGATGCATACATAAATGACTCAAGTATAATAATTTATAAAGAAATCTACTTTAAAACAAAATGTTGGTATACCTATAATTTTTGCCATTCATCAAAGACAAAATCAAACTCACATGCTAATGAGATGGATGTGCTTGTTTATATAATTAAATCTTGGTGAATATTTGATACTGCTGGACACAGAGCGCCTTCAATGCTTCCCAGACTTGATCGATACTGTGACTTTATAATTGTCAATACTGAGAATACTATTTACAAAAATATGTAGTACAAAATCGTAGAAATATGTCTACGGCCTTTTCAGTATTGTTAGAAATTCTGTCTTAGCTGCAGATAGTCTTCAGTGAATGATATTAAGGTTTTTTTTTTTATTACTGCTCTTATTTTTGAAATGATAACATAATTACATAATTTCCCCCTTCTATTTCTGATGAAATAATTAACTAATTAATAAATTCTTGCTGGAAAGTTTGTTACCTGCCTCGATGGTTCACATTCTTGAATGAAAGACATTTGATGTGTCTTATACAGTTTAATAGTTGGGTCATTGTCTAATCTCTATGTGTTTAATCTACTTCCTGCCAAAAGTATTATTTATTAAGTTTTATTTATTATTTATTATGTTTTTATGTATTATTTATTAAGTTTTATATTTTATCTTAGCTACTTTGGACCCAGAGGGCTGTTTAATTGGGTTGTGCTTTGGGCTGAGTTCTCCTGGCTCCTTCACATGGTGGCCATGTCTCTTTGTCAGGACTCTTCTCAAACATGGTGTCTCTCCTCCCCTCCACCTCTCCTGACATGACGGATCCCTCCTCTTTTTTTTTTTTTTTCTCTCCTCGTCCCAAACCCAGGAAATTCTAAAATGTCACCTCTGTTTGTCCCTCTCAGCTATTGGCTGTGAATATTTTTATTTACCAGTCAGAACCAATTAGAGACAGGTTGTATAGAAACTCAGATAGACAGTTTTAGAGACCGAAATTAACATTAAAATATAAATAAACAAAACTAGGTCAAACCCACTACATTCTCCGGTGTTCCCATCCTTGCTGTCTTTGACATTTAAGGCCTCCCTTTTTCATTAACTGTTGTTATATGCATAGATGTATATGTATATTCATATATTCCTAGCTGTATGTATGTTACTTGTATGTGTGTTTTCAGGGCTGACCATTTGGCATAGGCTAAGCAATGGGTGTGATCCTCCATGGGGAAGACCATTTCTCCCCACTCCCAGCATTCCTGAGTTGTCTGTAGTTCTTTGTACAGGGTTGAGGCCTTATGGTCCATCCCCCTTCACCCCCACCAACATGTTTGTTGTCCTTTTTCAGCTCATGTTTTGTCATTCATGTTGGTGAAGCTTTATGGGTGAGTGAGGCTTCTAACTTTGCTGCAAGATATAGTCTTACTGCGAACCCCCTTATCTTCTGGCTCTTACAGTCTTGATTTTAAAAAAAGAAAAAAAAAAAGAAATGTAAGCTAGCAACTCAAACAGAAAATTTTAAAGTCAAACATTCTTAACACAGCATGATCCAAAGGGATGCTATTTTGACAGTACTTATATGCTTAGGGATGACAGAAAATATTTAGTCTCTGTTCTCCATAATTAGACCATTGTGTTTCTATAAGAGCAGAACTGTGTGTGTATGTGTGTATAGTAAACACGCTGCAGATCACAGCACAGAGGAGTCTGTTGCCCACGCAGAACTTGCTGGCGTGACAGCAGACGAAATGCTCATGCTGTGTGTTCAGGATCAGGGCTGCGGCGGAGTCGTGTGATTTAATACCAGCAAATGCTGTCAGAAGCACTACACATTCACTGCGAGTTTGCTTTGGAGCCAGTCATAAGCCTTTTAAAATCATTTTCCTGTTTTTAAATTTTATAATTGTTGTTGTTGTTGGTGGTGGTGGTGGTGTGTGTTTGTGTGTGTGTATGTGTGTGTTAAGGTACAGACACAGGTGTGCCAGAGTATGAGCATGAAGGTCAGAAGGCAACTTTGAGGAGTTCATTCTCTTCTTACACTGTGGCTTCCAGTGAGGCTTGTGTGGCAAGCACTTTTACTTGCTGAACCACCTCACTGACCCTCATAAACCTTTTTCTGTGGTCAGATTTCTGTTTCCTCAGTCCACCTTCAGCTATCCTATCTGGGGTTGTAACACAGTGTAAGAAGCAGTTCTTGGAGTACTGCGCCAGAAATGGATTTGATACAGCAATGCACACATATCCCAACCCTCTGAATGCTCTGAGCTTCATTCACATCTGGCCATCAGCTAGTAGAGAATAGAGGGGGTTTTTACATTCTAGGAGGGGGCGCCACAGCTTCAGCAGAATGTGAAAATCCTGTACTCTGAGATGCCCTCAAGTTTTTGGACTTGATATAAGGATGCGGCATCTGCCTGGTCAGGTAGGCTGTCAGAGTTCAACCCTCAAGGGAGTGGGTAGTCCTGCCAGGCTGGCATCCGAAACTGAGCAGAATTCCATGGCCTCACCCAGAGGGAGCTGTCCCTGCTGACTGAGCTGTGTTAATCCTGCTGACCCGTGGCCGTGATGCTGTCCAAATCTATCTTTAGGTGACCCCACAGGGGAGAGACTGTGAGGTAGGGCCTACCCTTTCTAGAAATCAGATATGTAGTTTGGTCAGCTTGAGGGAGACTGGACCCTTCGGGTATTCAGGGAGCTGCAGGATGGTCCTCAGGAGGGGTTTTCAGGCCAGGGGGATTCTGTGATCTTCTTAGCTCATATGCTCTCTAAAGTTCCGCTTTATGACCTTCTAGTTTAAATAGTATCCAAGGCTTCTGATCTGCCTCTTACGTGAAAGGAAAGCTGATATTTCCTTAAGGACATTGAAGTAGCTGGTGGCAGTGGTACACACTTCGATCCCAGCACTTGGGAGGCAGAGGCAGGTGGATCTCTTGAGTTCAAGGCCAGCCTGATCTACACAGAGAAACCCTGCCTCAAAAAAGTCAGAAAGAAAAAAAGAAAGAAAAGCAAGGTCCCTTTCCATGACTGACCTTTCTCCATGGTGGCCCTCCTCTGTGATGGCTCGTCTGAAGCAGCTCCTCCACTGTGACCTCCCTTTACAGTGGCCCACACTCATAGTGTCAGCCCATTATCAGCTGTTGTCCTCAGTGGGGGCTCCAGTCAGGGCCAGGACAATTTATGGCTGGCATTCAGGGTGAAACAGCTGTGCTGGCTTCCAGTCTTGCTTTGGAGATCAGTGAGTGAGCCTCATCCTGGGATCAGAGTGGTATCAGAGGTCAATGCCCTCAATTCCTTACTCACAGTAGCCTGGGTAGGAAGGGTCCCTAGGGATTCATTTGGGGAGGTGTGACTTGTGTGTGTCCCTTTCATTCAAAGGCAGGTGCTCTGGGATAGGTGATTTCCAAAGAGGTGGCTTTCTGCCTCTTAGCTGACCCCTCCAAATATGATGAGGTCATCTGTGCCCACCAAACATGAATTGCTATGTCCACTTACACCCTGGTCCCACCACACACTTCAGGTGGGGCCAGCTGCTGTTCTGGAGGGTCTGAGGTAGCCCTGGGTGATAGTGGGGCTTAGATTCCCTTAATCCTCTGTCTCACATGGTACAGTGAAGGCTCGACAACCTTTCTAAGTACAGAAGTGATGTTTCCTTCCAGAAAGGGTGGATGAGGACGACAGTCAACCTTCACTTCTCCTGACATGTTTGCCACTCCTAAGCCTGCCCTAGGCTTTCTGTTCGTAACTATCACCAATGATGCTGGTCCCTGGGAAGGTGGCCAGGTGGCATTGCTCAGGGGTGAGGCGTGGGCTGTGGCTTAGATCCTGTAAGGCCATCACAGGCTGGAGAGGAGGTCCTTAAGTGCTGTCTTAAGGAGTGGAAGAGGCTGCATGTGAATGCGTTTTCGTCCCCCCGCCCCCGAGTTATAAATTGAGTCTGTAAACTGTAACACCTCTACCTGGAAATGAAACGCCCACGTGCCCTGCTCCCAGCTCCACCTGCTGTTCTGGCGTGTCCACCTGTTTCTTTGCTCAGCTGCTCTTTATACCTGACGCAGCTGAGCGCAGGTGCACAAGCTCCCCCCACTGGCATCCGCCCTCCCTTCCCCAAAAGTGGCCCCATCCCAGCTCTTCCAGGATATGGTGTCATTGCCCATCACTTGGTATTAAGGAATCAGGGCTAAAGGGTCATTGTTATCCCATCTCCCTCCAGGATAGGACCCTCAGCCCTGAGACCCTGACTATGAGGCTGAGGGTCTCCACTGTTTAAGGTAGTTGTCACCAGGGCCAGGTCTCTTGGGTTTCTTTGGTGAGTGAGACATGTGGTCTAGAGCCAGAGTTACACTGGATGTGTTCTATTGGATGGGGGCTTTGATCTGACAGAGAGTAGTGCACCAGGATGGTATATAGTAGATGCTACTAAAGAAGACAGTGAGTCTCTGGAATTCTGGTCCACTCTGACTGCTGGGTACATCTCAGTTTATCATATCACCCCCCATTCACCAGGTACACTATAGCATTTAGGTGTGGGCTGTAGGTTAGCATCCGTTGTCTGGTACTCGGAGGACAGAGGGTGGCTAGCTTTACTACCTGCTCTGTCTGGTATGGCCTCAACCACTCACAAGGACAATTTTAGAAGGTCACAGTGAAATGAAAGACAGGCTGGCTCCAGGCATTGTGGATCTCTCTCAGACTCACTGGGAAGCCCAAGTGGGCAGTATGTATAAATGTATAGGCAGGTGTCACCCAAGACCCTCTGGCCTACCTCTGATTTCTCTCCCACAGCCAGTCAAGTGACACCTGAATGCTGCTTCTGCCTTTAGGGACTGCTTATAGACCTCTGAAAATGTCCCTTTCTTTACTGTACGTCCCTGACTCGAGTGACTGGCCTGCTTATAGGATGGAGACTGTATGGAGTTGTATGCAGAGGGACTCCTTGCTACCACGCACCTCCCCAGGTGACACTTGTGAGGGAAACAAAAAGGCTTGGTATCCACTTGATCTCCATGAGGCCTGAGACTACTAGAGGAGCTTGATGAGGTCAGCCATGCCTGTTGTGTCCTAAAGAAGGCTCATGTCTCCCATCCACTCACTTTGAGGCCTAGCAATTGGTCCAGACAAGCCACAGCTTCATTACCTGGATTAGTGATCTAGACACAGAGCTCTTTTAAGGCCTGGCCCATGATCTGTTATGCACCACCCCCTGCTAACTTTCTCTCTTCTGGTCTTTATGTGAGTGTCCCTTTGGTTCCATGCTAGGTGGTGGAAGGTCTGCTGGTCTCCACAACCATTCTCTCTGCCCTGTGACAACTTCATTTTGGTAGATGGTAGTTTCCTGAAATCCAAGCCCAGAACTGGGAGGATAGTGTGCACAGAACCTGCCCTCAAACTGCCCCATTCATGGCAAGGGTAGGGGTTCCTGATGGATTGATGAGGTAGCTACTGGTCCTAATGGAGGGTGTGGGAACCCAGGTCTCATAAGGGCCGGGAAGAAGTGTGAAGTGTTCCCTCCATGGCTGTGAACCCTCTTTGTCTTTTCCTAATAAAGTGGAGCCCTTCTCAGAGTCCATGGGCATATCACAGAGGGTGGGCAGGCCCAGATTCTCTCCTGAGATAATTAACTCCCCCACATAGGTGACTGGTGCAGCTGCCAAAGGCTACCATACATGCAAAGAAGGCATATTTTCAGTAAAATTTATTTTCTATTCTGGTCACCTGTGCATTATTAATTCATAATGGCCACCCAGTTCTGAAGACATCAGAATCTTAGGTACACAAGGGTTTTTTTTTTTTTTTTTTTTTTTTTTTAAGTGTATTTATTTTTAAAAAAACAAAACAAAACAAACTACAAGTCTGTCTTTGTTTATGGCCTTTCCTTGTTTTCTTTTACCAAAGTGGGGTTTCCCTTTTCTCCTCTCAGTTCTGACCAGACCACAGAGGACTTGTAAAGAAGACAGAACCTTCCATAGTGAGAGAACACAGGCTTCCCACAGCAAGCCCCAGAGCAGCCAATGGCTCAGTCACTTGAGTTTGGCTTGAAGTTGCTAAAGGCTTTGTGAGGATAACAAGGGGCCAGAGGGTGTAGGGGGAAGGGGAGTACATCTCTATCCCCATGTATGGGACCTTTAAGGAGCATTCTGGCCACCCTTGGCTGAGATTTAACTTTTCCTAAAAGTTGAGGGATACTTGAGGGTTGATCAGGCTGAATTTGGAGAAAAAGTCACAAGGTCTAAAACTGACAAAGCATCGGGGCTCATGCTTTGCTCAGTCTGCCTCTCTCCTTCCCACAACAAATACAGAATGTTAACTTTGTCTCTGATTTTGCCCAAAGTGTAGCTTCTGTTTCTGTTACATAGGCATTACACAGCCACAGAAACACTTCTCTGTTTGCTGAGCCAAGGGTGCACTGGTTATAAAGTAACAAGCAACACCAGACAGTGAAAACTCCCCAGGGGTAGGTAGAACCTGCTACACCAAGAACACAACCTATAAGTATTTTATTTAAAGAGCTGTGTCTCAGAATCTACAGCCCTGTGCTGGGGAGGCCTAGGGAAATGTCAGAAGAGACAGCAACATTGTGAAGCTTGCAGACTTGCAGAAGTCAGACTTTGAATTCAACTGGAGTGGGAGGCGAGCTTGCAGATGAACTTAGTTGTGAAGCAGCTGATCAGGAGCTGATGTCTGACACTTGGATCCTATAGGAGACATTTATAACTGAGAGTGAGTGATATTTCCAGATGGTTGGAGATGGGAGAGGGAACCTTAAAGCCATTCTTAATACCCAAACTTTTGGATTTGTGCTAGCCTGAACCAGGAAGTCATTTAAAATAGTTAAGCACTGATAAGTTGGCATTTTGATGTTTATATTCAAAATTAATCTATATTATTTATTGTATGGCTTGCTTCCCTTTGGTGAGGGTACCCATATCTTTCAGTCAGTGACTGACTGAGAGTCCTAGGGTCAGGAGATCGGCCTTGAGAGAGCAGGGCCTCGCCTGACACTGTCATTCTCTCTCTGCCCCTATCCTATTCCCTTCTGAAGAAAATAGCATTATCTTCAAAGGCAGCGAGGCGCCAGACTTTCCAGTACACTTTTCTATGTCAGATAACTGAACTTCTTGGTGTTTTTGACAAAGAAAGCTAGGTAGGATAAGGGTTTGCTGGTTTCTCTCCTGCATCCTAAGTCCTCAGTCTGAGCACATGCTTGGACTTATGAGGTGGGCAGTGGGACGCAGCATTGATTGCTGCTAACTCTTCTGTCTCAATTTCTGGTCACATCTGTATCCACTGTCTTTATCTGGTAGTTCTGAGGAACACTTTGACCCCTATGGCAATATCTTTTCTTAAACACGGATTGGGAGGTACACCCTGGTTGCTTGGTGATACATGTGACTGCATTGCCAGGGTGATGCTAAGAGGGGCTGGGGTTGTCCCTTGCAGCTGGTGTAAGAGGGAATGAAACCAGGAGCTTTCTCTGCTGGCCATAGGGGTACCGAGTCTAGCCAACCTTTTGGAGCCTGAAACCAGCATCCAGAGGCACCCACGAGCTCTAGAAGCAGCAGCTACTGCTGTCCAGGGCTCGCCCCGGCCTGCTTATTATACCTTGTATGGTCTCACCTCATTATGTCCTCCCAGAAGCCTCTTCCTGCAGAGATACTGGGCTGGTCTGTGTCTTGCATAGAGTGGGGAATCAGTTCTCCCAGGCGGCCTGCAGAGAGGGTCTGTTTGCCGGCTTGGTGCCCTGGCTTACCATGCCCACTTGTTCCTTCAGCCTTATTTATTTATTCATTTTTGGTTCAATGGGCAATTTCATGTTTATTTTCTTGTCTTTTGGCAACTTTCCCCTTAGGTTTCTTGCTTGTCTAGATGCTAGTCTGAAGCAGAGCTTGGAGGATACAGTGGCTTGCTTACCCTTTCAGTCACTGGACCCTGTACACTTGTCCAGATTATGAACCTTCACTAGCCCTAGACTGAGAGAGGAACAGAGTATGCACCTACACTCATAGGGACAGCAGGCCTGATTCAGCCCCTAGGGACCTGAGGGTGAAAGGAGGACCCGTATTCCAGGACAGTGTGGAACATTCAGGGAAACTGAACCTTTCAGGAATACCGAGGTGCTTCAGGAGGTGAGGGAACAGAAGAGACCCATGTATGCAGTTGCAGCTCTGTGCTACCTGACCCAGAGTCCAGAGCTTTTCTTTACTTAAAAAAATATATATATATAGTTTTTAGGGACTGGAGAGTTGGCTTAGCAGCTAAGAGTACTTGTTCTGGTCAATTCCTAGCAACCACATAGTGGTTCACAACCATCTGTAAATCCAGTTCCAGGAGATCCAAAAGCCTCTGATCTCAGCAGGTATCAGGTATGCACAGGTACACAGACATACATGCAAAGCAAAATACCCATACATGTAAAATGTAAAAAATTTGAAAACCATTGTACTGAGTTGCATTTTCATGAAAGTCTATGATATACTGAGTGTACTTCTCCATACTTCCTTTCTCTTGTGGGTGCCCTCTCTTCCCAGTTGTTCTGCTGGGAAGTTTCACTTCCCCTTTTGTGTTACCTGTCTGCACATGGTTTTACGTGTTTGCATAAATTCAACCACCCACAAATGAGAGCAAACCTGCAATACTGTCATTCTGTGAAGACATAATTCTCTTGCTATGACTACAAATAGCAAGAAATACCCATTTCCTACAAATAGCATGTCTTCATTCTTTATGGCTAAAAAAAAAAAAAAAAAAAATCACGTGGTGTTTCTTTGGTTTGACTCAGAACACAAGCCCATCCTCTGGAAGGAGGTGGCCACCGGTTGCACCATGCTAGCCAGCACCTTGCCACCAGAGCCTGAGTATAGTTCTCACCCTCTTGCAGTCCTCAGAAGGCACAGTTCTCTTCCCTTGCTGTAGAAAGATACTGCACTCTTGCAGCATGTTCCTCTTGGGCCTGACTCCCTCAGCTGTCACCCACTGGGACTGTTGTGATGGTGCTGTGGCCCTGAGCTGCCACAGGGGTAGTTACCTGCAGACACTCACACTTTCTAGGCAGTGACTCTGACTTTTTTCTCTGTAAAGTTCTGGATGTCCTAGAACTTGCTCTGTAGACCAGGCTAGCCTCAAACTCACAGAGATCTGCCTGCCTCTGCTGCCTGAGTGCTGCCTCTACTACCCACCATTCAGAAGCCTCTGACTTTTTTATACCCAAAGCACCCTCTAGTGTGTATCTCCATGTTGTCCTGAAGCACGGGTTAAGCCCATCAGGAACAGGTTATCTGATCACCTGGGCTGTCAGACCTGAATACCCCTGAATGGCCCTCCCCCTCCCTTGGAGGCTACCATTTTGTCTTCCCTTTGCATGACCAGCAAATGGCAGAACAATGGATGAGGATAACTTGGATAACCTAGTGGAGAGTGGGCCATGCTCTGAAGAGCATGCGTGATCTAATCTTAAGTGACCAAGGAACATGGCACCTTGGTAAAACATTCTGGTGGCATGGAATGTATTATAATGCCTCTGCCCCACTTTATGGTCCACTTGTAGAGGCATCATGGCTAACAATTTATGACTTTGGTGTCTTTAATTTATCACCCTTAGCTACTTGACATCATTACTGTTCCAGGCTCTGGGCTAGGTAATTAACAACACACATGTATGCACATGCATACATGAGTGCACACACATACAAACACAAGCACACATATATGCACACACACATGCACATACGCCCACATGCATGTAATCTCTCTCTCTCTCTCTCTCTCTCTCTCTCTCTCTCTCTCTCTCTCACACACACACACACACACACACACACACACACTGTGCTCTCACATGGGGAAGACAATAGAGAAACTGGACTGTAGCTTATGCAAGGCACCTTCTCCCACATCCTATTTATGTTTTGTTTATTTACAGCTTGGACAATGAATGCACTTTGAGCCATACACTGCTGCTGGTCGATGGTGAATGCTGTAAAATAACATAGGCTATAATGGTGCTCTGAGGCTTCTCTCGAGTCACTAACTAGGCCCATGGGAAGGGAATTGGAGACAATATTGCTGCCTGAGAAGGCTTTGTGGAGAAGCCAAGCTGGCCCAGGAACCATCTCAGCTGCTTCATTAATGACCCCCAAAGTCAGTTCAGCTTCATTGCTTTTGTAGGTGTTTGCATACGTGTGAGTATGTTTGGTTCACACTCATGTGTCTGTGTGCAGCTTCATGTGCCTCTGTAGAGCCTAGAGGAGGATGTCTGGTGTCCTGTTCTATTAATTTTCATTTATTCACTTGAGATAGGATCTCTCACCAAACCTGGAGCTAAGCTGATGGCCAAGCAAAGCTTTTCAACCCTCCCACAGCACTGGATAGTGGGTCCTAGGTGCACAGAGCTACACGTGTTCTTAATGTGGGTCTGGGGATTCAAACTCACAACAAGCTCTCTTGCTTGCTGAGCTGTTTTCCCAACAACGACACATCCATTTCTGTATGCAGAGGGCTCACCTCATCTAGAAGGCATGGGAAGTTCCCACATGTGGGAACATGAGTCTCGTCAGCCTGGAGCAGTGTGCATTTGGCTGGGTATAGAATTCTTAGTCGGCACTTTGAGGATGCTGCTGCCCTCTCCACAACCAATATCACTGATCCCACTCGCTGCCGCCGGAGCCATGTCTTTGCAGATAGGAAGTCCTTTCAGACCTCAGGATTCTGAAGTTTCACCAACCAGGTCAGATCTCAAGGGCAGGTCAGTTTCATTACTGATCTGGCTTCAGCAGGCCTTTTCAGCCCAAGTCATTCTCCTCTTGATCCAGGGAAATGCTATTCTGCTGTATATATTTCATGATGTCTTTCCTTAGTAGATATTTGTCTTACAGGTAGTTCTTAGTTCTTTGTTGTTTCTTAACCAACTCCCCCCCTCCCCTTTTAGACTTACCTTTCTTATTCAGTCTTTGGGAAGTTTTAACCTTGTTGCTTTTTAAGAATTGAAGTGTAATTTATAAACACTGAAATATGTATCTTGAAAAACTCAAGTTGGGGATGGGGAGACATCCCAGTTGTTTAATCACTGGCTGCGAAAGCATTAGTTTATATTCTGAAGCATAGTGAGTAAGTAAACTGGGTGGGTAGCACAACCTGCTTCTTTCTAATCCCAGAGGCAGAGACGGAGAATCTCGGGAGCAAACTGCTTAGCTAGACTAGGAGAAGCAGTGAGTTCTGGGTTTAATCGAGACTCTGCCTCAGTATATAAGGTGGAGGGGTAACTCCAGTGCTCACACAGGGAGAGGCTGGCAGACTCTGTGAATGTGAGGCTAGTCAGAGCTACAGAGAGACCTTGTCTCATTCACTTGCAACCCCATAAAAAGCAAGTACAAGGCCCTGGATTCAATTCCCCACTTCTCTCAAACTAACAGCAAGCATCCTTCATTCCCCCTTGACCCTGCACACCAAATTCTCAGTTCCAGATCTTGACCACTCCAGAGGCAGCCAGCCACTGTTCTGAAGTTGACCCTTTTGTTATTAATCAGCCTATTAACAGTGCCCAATTAAAATGGGTTCCCACCAGACACTTGTTTATGCCTTGCTTCCTTAGTTCAGACCGATTCTTGCAGAATAGTTTTTAAAGATTTATTTATTTATTTATTTAATATATACGAGTGCACTGTAGCTGTCTTCAGACATACCAGATCCCATTACAGATGGTTGTGAGCCACCATGTGGTTGCTGGGAATTGAACTCAGGACCTCTGGAAGATTAGTCGGTGTTCTTAAGCTATCTCTCCAGCCTGCCCAATAGTTTTCAATTAGGGTTTTTTGTTTTGTTTTTGCTTTTGTTTTTCCTTCTAGTTGCCGAGGCATGTACCGTTTTGTTTTTTGTGGTGTAGTGACAAAGTGTTTCTGTTTACTGGTCTGCCATCCTTCAGCTGACTCTAGGTGGGGCTGTGATGGAATCCTCTCTTGTGTCATCTTTTGAGGACTTGTGTTTCTTTTCTCTCTGTGGACCTTCTCTATGAAGGGAGTGATGGGACCCAGAGCTAAGCTGCTGAGAGATCTTGGCCCTCTCTCCAGGTTGTCTGGTAAAGCATCTGTCTGCATCATTTACAGATGCTGTCTTTCCATTCAGGGGCCAAGTCCTTTGTCAGATGTATCTATTGGAAATGGGTTCTCCCAGTGTGTAGCTTTGCTTTCATTATCTTAAATCAGCAATAATTTTAATGAGTGGAACATGTTACCGTTTTATTGTCTAGATTAGAGATGAGCTCATTTTGTACTCAGTGTTTCACTGGCTTATGGAATATGTTTACTTATTAAGCAAAGCCAGCTCAGCTTTCAGAATTTGCAAGAACTCTTTTCTGGGTGTTTTATTTTAGAATAGAAGTTTGCTCTTGAATATGTAGGTCTACATCCTGGGTCTTCATGGGAAGAACATTAGTTATATGTTTTGAAGTCTCCGAATGATTGTCTTTCTGGTACTGGTTACACTTATGATTTCTCTTGACTGCTTGGCCTTGCTGATGATGGCTGCTGTGTCACTGATAGGCAAAGGGTCATGTGAGGGTCTGCTTTGGGACAGTGGTCTGGCCTGAATGGTTATGGCTGCCATATGGGGTATAATTTCTTAACACAGTGACTCTTGACATGGCCCTATGGGCCACTGATTCTGTTGAACTCTAGCTTGTTTTTTTCTTCTTCTTCTTCTTCTTTTTTTTTTTTTTTTTTTTTTGGTGGGGAGGGGCTTCTAAAAGGGTCCTCAGGATCTTTGCTTATATTATATTTCCTTTCAGCTCTGATCTCTCCTTGATTTATCTCAAGCCATCTGCTTCCTGTCTCCTGAAATTCCTCTGAGTTTCTGTGTTCTGGGCTCAGTTGTGTTAACCATTTCCTTTGCAAATATAAACACCTGTCTAGTCATTCTCCTGTGGCTCTGGGGTGTGTGGTAGGGGAGGCAGGACTGGAAGGTGACTCCACTTAGGTGGCACTGAGAAGGGTTCTCTGTGCTTATAAAGTGGGGGGAGGTCACCCTGGGGCCCATGGCTGTGGCAGCTCATGAGAAGAACTTGGAAGCATGTGAGCTCTCTAGAGTTGCTTTGGGTGCTCCAGGATGAGAATCCATGGGTGGATTTGGGAAAGGGGGTCGAGTGAGGGTCTAGATAGGTGCTGGGATTAATGAGGCCGGGGTTAGAGCAGAGGGCAGAGGGCACACAACTTGAACCTTCCAAGATAGCAATAACGTTTTTTTTTTCTTTAATTTGAGACAGGCTCTCATGTAGCCCAGGCTGACCTCCAAGGATATGTAACTGAACATAAGCTTGAGCTTCTGGTCCTGTGTCTCCCCCTCCCAAGTGCTGTGTGGGCCACCAGGCCTTGCTCAATGAGTGCTGAGGATTGAACCCAGGGCCTTGTACATGGCAGGAAGCACTTTAGACACTAGACCTACAGTAGTGATGTTTGTTTACTGCTCCATTGAACTTTGGGACAGCAGATCAGTTCTTCCACTGAGGCCAAGCACAGCGGGCCCAAGCCGGGCGAAGCATGCTTCTTTCTGCTCCGAGGGTTGGGCTGCCAAGGTGGCCCTTCACCACCTCAGGGTGGGTTTCTGGCACTGCAGTTCCCTGGGTCTTGAACACCAATCCCTACCGTGTGTGCTTCAGAAGCAAGCTGAGATTTCAGCCCTTTAACCAATACTCTGGAATGAGTGTTCACTGAGGGAGCAGAGGCCTCCGAGGTATTTTAGGTAAAGGTGCAAGAGCTTGGCAGGATGGAGTATGAGCTGCTTCTGGCTTCTCGGAGCAACTTCTTACAGAGGGCCCCAGGCGGGCTGCATCTGGGGTTGTGGGGCCCCGGGAATTAAGCTGTGGTGCCCCATTTGTCACTGTGGGTAGAAAGGAAGAGTGGATTTTGCTATACTCACTGCTGGGGACTGCCTGCCCCTGAGGCTTCCCCTGATATACTCCCTAGTAAGAAGGGAGAATGCCTGACAGGGCCCAGGGCACCACCTACCCAGTGCCTTCTTCTCTGGCCCTAGGACCGGAAGCTCACCAAGCTTGAACGGCAACGGTTCAAAGAGGAGGCGGAGATGCTGAAAGGTCTACAGCACCCCAACATTGTGCGCTTTTATGACTTCTGGGAGTCCAGTGCCAAGGGCAAGCGGTGTATTGTGCTGGTAACGGAGCTGATGACCTCGGGGACACTGAAGACGTAAGTGCTCCACACATGTGGGCTGGGGTAGCCTTGGGTAGGGGCTGTGAGAGGGTAACAGGTGTTAGAATGTTTGGGTCAACCTGGCTGGTGTCTGTGATCTAGTATTGTTACAGCAGTGTCTTTTGTGAGTCGTATTCTTTCTCTAAGTCATGGGAAACTCATACCCCAAGTGAGAAGATTCAGACCTAATAGTCTTCTTAGCATTTGGCTCCCTCTGGCTTCTTGTAACAAATGAGATTGGTTCTCATGACCACTCAACAATTTCCACTCTCCCTTCCTGTGTAGGACACTTCCCAGTTCCTTTGCTGCTTTGTCTGGGACCTTATTCCTGGCCGGTGTCTGTTTGCCTAGAGGCCAGCCTGGCATGTTCTAGTGGCCTGGAAGCAAAATGCAGACACTAAGGGCCAAACAACATAGCAAGAGATTGGGAGTTCAGTGACCATTGACAGTTTGCCACTCTTTCCTGAGATCTGAGCTGTGGGGGTATGGGAATGTCCCCTCTGGGTAGCAATAGTTGAGTTCCTCTGAATCATTTTAACCCTGAGGCTCCAAGTAGGACATCCATGTTCTCTGCCTCTGGGCATCTTCACTCTACTATACAGATTTAGTGAGGGAAAGTCACCTCCTAACTCCCCCTGGGTGAAACCAGGGTCTAGAGCACAGCTTGTTACATGGATGGCCTGGCCTTCGTGACCTTTGACCATAGGTATTCCTCTATCACTCATATGCTAGGCTGGGACCCTGCCCCTTTTGGTAGCTTCTTATTACATCCAGGAGATTAAGGCTCTGATTAGCATGGGTTTGGTAGCAAGGTCACCACTGAAAAGATCCAGTGGAAGGCTGTGATTCCCACTCAGCTGCCTTGATTCAGGTGAGACACCCCGAGAAGGAGAAGAGCTGTTGGCATCTCCCTTTCCCCTCACTGCCTGTCCCACACAGTCGCAAAGCTCAGTCACAGATTGGACTTGGCCAGGTGAGCAGCTTCATTATTCTGCCCCTCCCCAGGTACCTGAAGCGGTTCAAGGTGATGAAGCCCAAGGTACTGAGGAGCTGGTGCCGGCAGATCCTGAAGGGCCTGCTGTTCCTGCATACAAGGACACCCCCCATCATCCATCGAGATCTCAAGTGTGACAACATCTTCATCACTGGGCCCACCGGCTCTGTGAAGATTGGTGACTTGGGTCTGGCCACCCTTAAAAGAGCATCTTTTGCCAAAAGTGTGATAGGTAAGCCTGTTTCTTCTCCCCAGGCAAATAGGGAATCACACAGCATTCTAGGATCCACAGAAACCTGGATTTGCTCAATTACCTCAGACCTAGTACAGGAGGCTCATTGGAGTGTCTACAGATATTCAAGCAGCCCCAGGATTCTGGTGGCTCAGCCAGAGGACCTGCCCAACAAGGAACAAACTTCCTTCCAGCTCCTTCTGTCAGACTCATGGGAGGGGTGGTCTCTGCATCAAATTCTTGGCTATGTTGGGTACCACCTGTGATTGCCTGCCAAGGGTGGTGGGCTAGATGCCAACTTCTGAGCTGTGGTGGACACTGTGGCTGCTCAGGAGAAGGAAGTAGTGTTACCACAGAGGAATTACACTGCTTGTGGGAAGTGGGACTGGAGCTGGTCCCAGCAGTCAGGGTGAGGAGTACCTAAGGCTGTGGGGCACAAAGAAGTGACAATGTGCAGTGTCTGGCCAGAAAGGTGGATCAGAGGCCTAGCATGGTATCTACATGGTGGTGGAAGGTAGTGCTGAGGGTTTGAGTCCTTTCTTATCCTCAGGCCTTGACTCCAAGCCTCTCCTCCTCTGAGGGACCTCACTGGCCAACTTTTGGGGGATGATACTCTAAATCCTGGGATAGTAGCCTATAGTTCTACATAAGGATAAAGGGGGACTAGATCATGTTATATGCCCAGCCTTGAAATGACTAACATAACATTTAGTGCTATGTTACCAGATGCTGGGAAGGATCTTGTGGGCTTTGGAAAGAACATTAGAGGGACTCCAGTAATAACTGTTTTGGGCTTTTCACTGTCTTGAAGTCAGGTGTGCCCTCCATCAAGGATGCTACGCACACAAACAGGACAAGGATAAGGTTGGCCTCAGGTCTTCATGAATTGTTTGGGGAAAGAAGTTGACCAGTGTGGCAATCTTGGGGAAGGTCTATTTTCAGTAGTGTCTTTGGAATGTAATATTTAGCGTAGCTGTCTGTCAGGGCAGTGGCCCTTTGGAGTCTAGATCTCTGGTCTCTTTATCCTGATAGAGTAGCATGCTGGGAAGCTGGGGTTGACCCAAGTCTCAGATTCCTGTCTGTGAAAATAGATAGGGCTCAGCTAGGAAAATAGCTCAGCTAGGAAGAGTACTTTCAGCATAACCATAAGGACCTGAGTTCAAATCCTCAGAGCCTACATTTAAAAAGCCCGGCTGTGGGGTTGGAGGGATGGCTCAGCTTTTAACATGAGCCATGTATTGCTCTGCTAGAGGACCCAAGTTTAGTTTCCAGACACATATCAGGTGGCTTACATTCATCTTTAACTACAACTCCAAAGGATCCAGCTTCTATCAGCACCCTGACACATGTGGCACTGACACACACTGACACACCCCTACCTCTCATCACATTAAAAAATCTTTTCAAAATGAAGAGAAATGGGTAGGGATTCAGGGCTGTGTGGTTACTGCTCCCCAACTCTGAGCTCTGGGAAGTGTCCAGCCAGATTTTGTTTTTCCTTGGATGTGACTTCTGGTTGCAGACCTTGGACCCTGACATGTGATTAGAGAGCTCCTTGTGGTTACCTGCCTCAGAAATAAATGTTCAGAGCTAGATTTATCCTGCTTAAGGAAGCTGAGGCCCTGTGCCCTACAGTCAGTAAGCTCTTTGCCTTTTTGAAAACAAGGCTTCGAGTTGCTGGCTTGGGTGATAAGAGCAAGGTGGGATGGTGTTTCTGGCAGGCCTAGGAAGGCACCGAACCATTACGAGTGCCCAGTTTTGTGGGATGTCCCTTGTCACTCTGGCTTTTGCGTGTTGAAACTTAGGAAGCTAGAGAGGCTAGGATCAGGAGTGTGCCTGAATGCTTCTGGTTTGGGAGTGTGGGGGGGGGTGAGACTTAGGGGGATTTCTATGAACATTGACTAGAAAGTCCTGTTCTCAGCAAGTGCTAGCACTTGGGGACGCCGAGGCCAGATGGAGGCTCTCTAAGATGTGTTAACCTGGTATCCCCCAGACCCTGCAAATGGAGCTTCTCAGGCCTGTTAGTAGAACCAGACAAAAGTTGGCACTCAGATCACTTAGGCTAAGTACAATGTCCTATGTTATAATTCTTAAAATAAATATTTTAAAGCCAGACATGACTACATGCATACCTCTAACCTTAGCATATCTATAGCAGGCTATGTGGGCCTCGCATCCTCATTGTGTGTTTCAGATGCTTTGGTGGGGCTGGAGATCCCCACAGTCCCTATGCAGGACCCAAAAATGAAGAAGGGACAGCAGTGCCTGTATTCTGTCCAAGGCAGAACCCTGGGGCTGCTGAGGGCTCACCCAAGAGGCCTTCTTGAAAGTGGCAGGAATCAGGGAGTGACTGAGGCCTTGCTTTCCTCATCTGTGAAATAGTGGAGCCTATGTGTTCCATCCTGGTGACTCTGTGGGGAACACACCCAGGCCCTGATCTCTGAGCAGTTTCCAAGCAGGTTTTGTAGATTTGCCCTTGAAGAGTGAAATGGGCAAGAGGCCAAGGTGAACTGAAGATAGGTATTCTAGAAAGAGCTGCGGTCAGTCCTGGATGAGTGGGCATGCCGGATAGAGAGAAGGAGGAGCCCAGGCTGTCAGGTACCATAGGGATACAACAGGTAAGCGCTTAGGAATTCCAGGCAATGGAGGGCCCACCTGGAACATGGGGAGACGGATTCTGCCTGCTCAGTGAGGAAATGGGCGAGGGCCAACTGTGAATTTGTTCTTGTTATAGGAAAAGTCGAGAACATAAAGGAAATCTAAAAATAAATAAATAAATAAATAAAGCCTTTGAGTCCCATGAAGGAAACGATTTGTCTTTCATTACAGACTCAGGACACATAGACTCAGGGCTGTGGGATGAGAATGGTGTTAGGCTGGAGTTAACACTGTAGTTAAGTTCCTACCTACTCCACTACTGCCAGGCTTCAGCACACATTCTCCTGTTCACTAGAGGACAGAGATGTCTTGTAGTCATAAGCTAAAGTTACTTCCCCCTTGGAAAGGAGATGGAACTAGACCCACAGAAGTCTTGCCTGACTTTGGCAAAAGGAGCTTGGAGAGCAGTGGTGTGGGGAAGGTTCCCTGGCATCTGGTAAAACAGTTGGGCCCGGGGTGGGGGTGGGGACCACCACTTTTACTCTTACACAGACATATCTGCAGAGACCTGGGGATGCCTGGCAGATGTGCAGAGCATCCATAGACCCAGGGTGAGGAGCTCTGCAGCTGACAGTTGAACATAAAACGCGTTAACGGGTGGGACAGCAGCCTGGACAATTGCATGTCTGTGGGGATGAGCACATGTACATGTTTCTGAAATTCAGATTTAATTTACTGAGATGGAAAGGAAAAATGAGTCAACCACCCACATGTTCAGGTCTTATTATGGTCTCCTATCCTGGACCAGAGCTAGCTCCAGCCTCTGACCCATCTCTTGGCGTCAGGCTGTCTGGAATACTTTTTGCAAAGAAGGGGCCTCAGTTTATGCAGGTCCCCCAAAGAGTTCAAGTCCAGGGATGCTGCTGTCTGTTGACTCTAATATCATGTGGACAGCTAGCGAATGGAGTCTCTGCTTTAAGAGTGGGGGTTCCTATGTGTGCTAAGTTGTAGCTGGCCTAGTCATGTGAGCCTGGCTTCTGTTACACTCCTCTCTAGGGCCCATGTCACGCCCCTGGAGTTCCTTTGTTGGCCCTCTAGCAGGAAAGGGCTTTGTGGTTTCTCCTTGTTATCACAGGACAAATTGTCCCACACAGTCCCTGGCATCACTATCACAGGGTGGCATTATAGGCACGCAATAAAGGTAGCCCTGGGGAAGGAGCCTTTCTTTCCTGCAGCTTGGGGTTTACAGCCAAGTCACTGTGTTCCAGCTGTCACCATGGTGACCCTCCTGAGTGATCATTGTGCTCTGGAGATCCTGGGGGTCCCAAGGATATATGAAGGGTTGGGAAGGACCTGACCCATTTGTAGGCTACCCCTGCCTGGAACACCTCTGTCATGCATCTTGTAGCTTAAGATATTCACTATTCTATGACAAGGGATGAGAAGAAACTTAAACATACTGAACATTAGTAGTAGTAGTAAGTAACAAAGAATTTCAAGAGTACAAAAGGATGAACATTCTCAGCATGAGGTCTCTCATTTCTGATGGGCTTTTTCTATAGTTCTGTGTCTTTTACATATGCCTATGCTTATGTTTTTATATTGTCAGTCTTTGGCTAGATTCACAATGCACATTAAACAAAAACAATGGGTAAGAGATATCAACATGGGGTGGGAAAGATAGATTACAGGTTAAAAGCATTTGCCACCTAAGCTTGAGGGTCCCTAGCACAAGTGACAGCCAGTAGAGTGACAACCAGCTTCTAATCCTGTTGGTTATGAGGCAGCAAGGGGATCCTCAGAGCAAGCAGGCCAGCCAGACTAGTGGGTGATTTGGATCTTTTGAAGCAAAAGCTAGGTTACTATCTAACTCTGGGTCCACAGGCTAGCTAGCCTAGGCTACTCATCTCCAGGAGAGTAAAGAACCTGATCCAAAGGAAAAGGAGAAAGAGTTGTGGAAGACAGTGCCAGACAAGTGATATCGTGAAGCTACCCTCTGGCTTTCACATGTGTGTGCATAAATGTTCATGCACGTGGTAGCCAGGGCAAGCATCATTTTACTTTTCATATGTGCTTGATATGTTGAGCAGTATCTCTGTGGGATGTGTCAGGTGGAAGCCATTGCTCATCCCTCTCCCCTCCCAAAGTGACAGCCACATGTCACATTCATTGTTAGTTATACCCAGAAAGCCTAGTCATTCCCCCTCTGGGGACACTGAGAGTCTTCCTGAATTTTTGCAAGCAGAGGCAGCTTTGGGGTAACCAATGGTTTTGTCTTCTCTGGAGAGACTGGAGAAGTGGCTGATGCTGGCCTGTTTTGAGGGGCACAATATCCACACACGAGCCAGGGAATGCTTAGAGAAAAGATATGGTCCTCAGAAGCTCTGTTTTCCATCCCTGTGGCTTGGAATAGCTCTGAGCGTTGATGGCTATCCCCAAAGTCATAAAGTGAGCTTTGAACACTTAGTCTGTAGAACACACCTGCCTAAACCCTGGGGTCAGTTGACTGTACTGTTGTCCTGTGTGTATCATGGGACACATCATGCAGAGGAGGCTGGGAGCATCTATGGAGCCAAGGAGCCATGATCAGTAACAGTTGTTTCTGCTGCTCCTGGCATAGGTACCCCCGAGTTCATGGCGCCTGAAATGTATGAGGAGCATTACGACGAGTCGGTTGATGTCTACGCCTTCGGGATGTGCATGCTGGAGATGGCCACCTCAGAGTACCCCTATTCGGAGTGCCAGAACGCCGCCCAGATCTATCGCAAGGTCACCTGTGTGAGTCCACTCAGCCACCTTGTTAGTAAGGACAACAGCCTTGGTTAGTCCTTTGAGAAGCCATGTGAGAAAAGGAGTGAGCGTGGGCACCTTACTCTGGGGACCCCGAGGCTTGCCTGGGTAAGAAGTAATGGTGCAGTGTATGGTGGTTAGCCCAGAGGCTGTTGTTACCTGCATGGAGCCAGGAGACCCAGGAAGAAGAAAAGCTAAGGCTTGAGAGACTGTAACTCTGCTGGGGCTTCCTTTCAGGAAGTGCACCTAGGCTGGCTGTCAGGAAGCCCCATCTTCTTTATTTTAGAGTCGCAGTTTGTTTTCCTTTCTGCTAAACCATCATCCTAGCCAAGCACATCTCTGGGCGGCTGTCAGCACCGTGCAGCCTGGGAACCTCCGTTCTTGTTTAGCTGTCACTGATTTTTCAGTTGATCTGAAAGCTTCAGCTGTGCAAACAGATTGGGCTGTCCCCCCGCCCCCTGTGGTGGCCCCTATGCTGGTGGAACAAACACAGCATCTGAGGTGGAACAGCTGGGCCAGGGCTCCTCTGTTCTGGTTCTCATGATCTTTGCTTTCATGGAGAGGCCAACAGGCCCTCAGGGTGTTCCCTGACCTTGGTTGTTGTGATCTCCATAGTCCTTCCTGTGACCTCCTCAGACTGCCCAGTGGGACCTTGTGCTTGGTCTGTACGTCTTATTTCCACTAGCAGGTTACCTCAGCAAGTGTATGGCCTAGGCAACCATGTAGCTCCACTCTGGGCCCACCCAGCCAGCTGAGCCCTCTAGCAGATGGTAGGAACTCCTTTTGCTGTTAGATCTGAACTATGTCACTTAGTTGCCTTAAGCCCCTCCTGTATACACTATAGATAGGTGGTGACCAGCAAGAGTCCTTGGCTGGTGGCCTTGACCAGAAGGCCTCATTGGTATAAAGTTACTTCAGAGAGGCAGGGGCTATCTGCCAAGCAGGGTGTCAAAGGCCTGAGAGATCTTGGTGGTATTCGTGTGGGATGTAGAAAAGGATCCATGGGTTTCAAGCTTGTTTTGTACACAGTAGGTGGTGGTTTAGCCTCTGGGCTGGGAACAGGAAGGGGCATTTTAGGCAGAAGACTAGACGTGCCCCTCATTCTGACTAGCAGACAGCATAGTGCTGACTCCTCTGAGATTGTTCACTCTTGTCTGTCCAAATTGGGGATGCAGCAGCCAGTCTCAGCAGGTATGTGTCTCTCATTTCTTCCCTCTTATCCTTTTTCCTTTCTTCCTCCCTAAAAAAAAAAAAAAAAAAAAAAAAAAAAAAACCTTTTAAAAAGGGCAATGCTTTTAAAGTCTGAATCGTTGCTGAAGGATAAACCACAGGAGGGTTGAAGCCTTCAATATACTTTATTTTTGTAATTAGTTACTTCCTTCCCCCAGCAATAGAGCAGATTAAACCCTGCTAGCTGCTACTTCTGATCGGAGAGATGTCTGTTTGCTTTGAGTGGCGGGTGGTTCCTTCTCCCTCCCAAGTCTTCCTGGCCTATGGCCAGAAGCAGTGACCACAGCCAGTGCTCTTGACTCCCCGCGGAGGGGATGGTATGGGGAAGAAGCCCAGGTGTGGGTTGAAAGGCCAGGCTCTGTGGGAGGTGTGGAATCCACTGTGGGCTGGGGTTCTTCAGCAGCATAAGGGGCAGCTTGTGTGGGAGGCCCTGGGGCCTCTGCCTACAGACTCTGCAGCCAAGCTGAGGGACAGCTTTGTGGATGCTCACCTGGATCTGAAGCATCAGAGTCTCCAGCACAAGAGGAGGCTGTGCTGCATGTTGGTGCCAGATGACAATCCTCATGACAACATCGTGCAGGGCCTTGGTCTGAGTTTGAGGCTGTGGTTGCTTCATATACAGCCAGCATGTCCTCTGTGTCCTCCCTGAGTGAAGGGAACATTGGCTACTGACTTTGTGCTGAGGGGAAGAGCTTGGAGGACCAAGGCTTCCTCCCTGTGCAGGCATGAGTGGGGCCCAGAAGTTATCAAGGTGTCTTCCTCTTCTGAGTCTCCACATTATTTTGGAGAAAAGGTCTCTTACTTACTGAACCTAGAGCTGTAGAGCTTACCATTTTGTCTAAACTGTGTGGGCAGTGTGCCCTGGGTCCGCCTGTCTCTGTCTTCCCCAATGCTGGGGTTATAAGCATATGCCGTCAGACTGGGCAATTAAGTGAGAGATGGGCGTCATGCTTACAGGTCCACATGTTTGCAGAGTCTTGTGACTGCCTATGTCATCACCTCATTCTTCAAGTCTTAATTTCCTTCAGTGCTCACCATCCTGTCCTTCTGGTGGCCTACTTAATACGTGTGTTGTATGCCAGCCTGTACCTCCTTAATGTCACAAATTCTCTGCTCGGTAGTGCTGACTAGGTACTCAATCTTGGAATAAGCAAAGGCTAGAGGAGACTGCAGACTTGTGGGATCTTTATCATTCTTTCCTTCCTATAATTCTGCCTCATGGTTTCCTCAGCTCTAGAACACAGCTCTGCCCTCAACTCAGTGAGGCCCAGGATCCAATGGGTCCCATGCCTCAGACTTGGAAGAGTCCTGGGTAGCAAGCTGGGCTGTGGGATATCACCAGGGTGTCCATAGTGCCTCCAGCTCTGGGTGCTGCCAGGTAATTTTGCTCTGTTCTCCTCAGGGCATCAAGCCGGCCAGCTTCGAGAAGGTGCATGATCCTGAGATCAAGGAGATCATCGGGGAGTGCATCTGTAAGAACAAAGAGGAGAGGTGAGCTGCACACTGCACTCCAGTGTTCTCCCAGCTGATGCTGGTCCAGCTGGCGTTTACGGCTGCATTCTCCATGCAGCCTTCTCGGGTCAGGCAGACCAGCTCAGGCAATATGACACTAGGCTTGTGAGTTGCTATGAGCAGTGTGGGGCTCACATCCTATCCTGGCTCCAAAGACGGGCTCCTGATCCAGTCTGAAGTGCTGGAGACACAGGCCTCTGCTCTGTCCCTCCTTGAACAACAGGCTCTACACTGTAGGAGTGTATTTGTTCCAGCCACATCTCAGCTCACAGATTTCACCCTGGACCCCTAGTTGCTCTATAAAGCTAATTCCTCTTCAAAGCAGGACTGGCCTTCCCAGGTGGTCAACCAGGAATTTAGGGGTACCTTTTAGCTTTCCTACCCATAAAACAAACTGAGATGTACCTGTCTATCCACATGACATTTTCAGGAGTGGATAGGAATGGGTAGCTGCTCTTCACTGCCATTAGCAATGAGGTCCAGGAACCCTGGGTTCTATTTCCTTTCATCCTCTCTGAGCCAGGAGCCTCTTCTGAGAAGGACTCACCTGTACCTCAGCAGAGTCTGTTTCTCCTTGCTGAGCAGGTGGCCTGGTACAGAGTGTGGTTTTTTTTTTTAATTGTAATTGGGGTAAGAAACTGTCTTAAAGCACAGTGAAATAAGAGCATACCAGGTTATAATTTCTCAGCATCTCCTGGGAGTTAGGGAATGCTACTGTGTACACCTGTGTCCTACCCTGGGGTGGGGGCAGAGCCTGCCAACCGGAAATGCAGTGAGAAACAACCTGTACAATGTTCTGGGTGGTGGCCAGATACTTTGCGTGTAGATGGGTGTGGAGCCCCCTTGTCCCCTGAGCCCTGCCTGGGAGCCACTGTTCCTCCAGGTATGAGATTAAGGACCTGCTGAGCCATGCCTTCTTCGCGGAAGACACGGGTGTCCGGGTGGAACTTGCAGAGGAAGACCATGGCAGGAAGTCTACCATAGCCCTGAGGCTCTGGGTGGAAGACCCCAAGAAGCTGAAGGGCAAGCCTAAAGACAATGGAGCCATAGAATTTACCTTTGACTTGGAGAAGGAGACACCCGACGAGGTGGCCCAGGAAATGGTAATGTCCGCATAAAGGGGCCCAGACTACCCATCTGCCTGTTTGGGTTAATTAAAAACAAAAACAACAACAACAACAACAACAAAAAACCCCACAAATCGATTTCTTTTCGAGAAGGTCACTGCCCCCCCCCCCCGTGGGGATATTTGGGGACGTGGGAGGGTCGGGGCAGTCCTGAGGGAGGGGTTGAGGTCGCTGCTGGGTGGTTGAGTGTGCACAATGTCAGGAGGGCTAAGGATGGAGATCCTGTACAGGACTTGAGAAACAAGCATCCAGGGCTTATTTAAGGAAGGAACCTAATGGAAAGTGGAGAGTGAAGGGCTTAACCAAACTCTTGCCAGTTTTGCCACAGGGCTATGGCTTTGAACTTGAGATATGCCTCTCCTTCTTTGGAGATGCTTTTGTGTTGTTTTGGATTCTGTTACTTTACCATTGAACTAGGGAGCTGGGGTAGAAAGGAAATACTCAGGGTGCGCTTAGGTCCTGCTAGGGTAGGATTGCAAAGTGGTCGTGATGCCACAGCTACAGGATGGAGTGTCCTGTGAAGCCTCTCTATGTGGCCTTACTTCCAGCTTCCAGGGGGGAAAAGAAACCTCCAAGGGCTGCCAGTGTGGTACCTGGGGCTGTCTTCCCTGTGCAGCAGCTGTGTGTGACACAATAAGAGGACGGATGTGACATGCTATTCCTAAGCAGGAGTCTAGGTTGGCTTCTCTGGGGACTAGCTGTATCATCATCCCAAGACCCACAAAGTGGCCACCCATGTGACCAGGCTGACCCACTTTCACAAAGCTTGTCTCCGATCCCATCTCCAGGAGAAGAGCTTCTGCTCTGAACACATTTCATGGGGCTCTGCAGCTCCATGCTTCTTGGAGGGGCCCCCATGGCTCACAGCCATTACTATATGTGGTTATCTGGTGCACTTAATCCAATTCAGTCATCAAGAGCGACTGTATATATACTCGGCTGGTTGCCAGCACACAATTCTATTCAGTGATGTTGACAGCTGTGTCTCCATAGTATTTATTATGAACGGTAAGCATTGTGTGAAGTGCAGACAGTATGGCAGCTGGAGTTTAGTGTCAACTACTTCCTGAGAGCATACTGTGGACACTGCTGGTCATTGGTCCTTGTCTGGGAAATCACAGAGGTGGGAAGGAGGACTCTTGGGAGAGAGGGAGAGTCTCCTGTATCTCAGTTTAAGGAGTCCTGGGGAAGCCTCACTGTTCTGGGTTTACAAGGAGTGTCTGTTGGGGCTTCCGGGGCTAAGCCTAGGGATTGTGGTTGGTCATTGTGGTTTTGACGTGGCAGAATCTGTTCAGGCTAAGCATTCTCTGGGGTCCTTACTGATTCAAACCGCCATGCTTGCCTTCATAAATGAGGCCAGGGCTGCACTACAACTGTGATTCAGCCTGCTCTGCACTGGCCAGGTAGGGCATGAGGGATTTAGGAGCTGAGACTTGGGATCAGTGGCTGCAGGGTAGCTAAGCTGTGGTAAGGGGATGCTGGGTCTCAATGTGAGTGACTGTATCCTGAGTGCTGCTTTCAGAGTGATGCTCAGGACTCCTGGCTTCACCCAGACCTCAGCTTCCCAGTTTGTTTTCAGTTCCCTGAAAGACTCAGTGTCCTAAACCCAAGCATACCCCTCGAACCTTTTCTGAATGCTGCTTAAATGCTTCTTAGGCAGTTGACACCCAAGGCTCTGCCCTACCTCTGCTTGTCATAGGGTAAAGAAGGACAGTGCTTCCTGCAGGGTAGGGCCATTGTAGGTGAGTCACCTCAGCTGGACCCAGTTTGGCTGGACTCCCAGGTTATGTTCCTGCGTCAGTCCTAGGGAAGTCCTGGGCCCAGCACCCTTTCCTGAACCTCTCTTTTTCCCTCCTACCTAACCCCCCCAACCCGCTCTTCTTCTGCCTCCAACTGCATTTTCTTTCCATGATGAGGCCTGCTGTTCCATAAATGGGTATGCACGTAGAAAAAATGTGGCTTGTGTGAACTTAAAGCATAATAATAAATACCAGATGGTGGTGGTACATACGTACCTTTAGTCCCAGCACTTAGGAGACAGAGGTAAGCGAATCTCTTGAGTTTAAGGCCAGCCTGGACTACAGAGAAAGTTTCAAAACAGCTGGGAGAAGAGAAACTCTGTCTCAAAAATCCAAATAATAATAATGATGATGATACCACCAATGTGTATTCCCACTCTGCCAAGCCCAGTCACCACACATGGCAAATTGGAAGCCCCATGTTTTCCCTGTGAGGGTTCTGTTTTGTGAACAGCCACACATAGGTCCATCTCATAGCTCTACCATTCTCTGATGGGGTCTTGGGTTGGGTTCTGGGTCCCGGGAGGCCTGTTA
Source organism: Micromys minutus (assembly GCF_963924665.1). Lineage (NCBI taxonomy): Eukaryota > Metazoa > Chordata > Mammalia > Rodentia > Muridae > Micromys > Micromys minutus. Next base: position 104,528,048 of record NC_137969.1, read on the forward strand.
AGGGACTTCAGAGTCATTACTGTCCAGGAATTCAGCCCCTCCCTGGGCCTAGGCTATAGAAAGAGTCTCTGTCAGACAAGACACTCTAGAATCCAGATGAAAACTTCCTACCTAGAGGGGGATGAGGATGCAGATGCAGGAGGGCTTGGCAGAATGAGGTTGAGCAGGGCAGGTTCTATATGGTATTGGGCATAGGCAGTTAGGCCTATCCCATGGTGTGTGTGTGGTGGTTAGATAGGCCTTGCTCAGGAGAGTCACAGAGCCTTAAAGCAAGCATTCTGCAAATGGCAGAAATAGCCAATTGTCTTTAATGTGGACTGAGATCACCTGAGACTTTGGGGATGGCCCTGACCATGTGTTTCATACTTGAGCCACCTTTGTTGACCTCTCCCAGGGATCAGTGATAGTTCCTACACCTGCCTGGTGTCACTCACTCTAGGCCACAAACGACTTGGGTCATTCTGGCCTGTCTAGCCTCAGCTGCCTCACAAAAGCTTCTGTGGTTGGCTTGGAAGTTTCTGGAAAGAACATGCTCTAGACTATAGGACAAGAAAAGACCTCTATCTGGTCTTCTCTTGGAGTGAGGAATGTCCTGCTGCTGGGAAGTTTCCCCACCAAGATGGTAACTGAACCACAGGCCCCCATCTGCCAGTGGGCAGATTCTGCAGAATATTGTGTCTTCTGGCCTCCCTCATCTGACACTTTCCTTGGCCATATGCCCAGTTTATGCTCAGCCAGAATCAGTGAGGTCTTCACCTGGGAGATTTCCATAGGGGATCTCTCCAGCAAGCGGGGTTGTCTCTCAAAAGAAACTACTTTGAAGTGATCTGGACAACACACCTCTGCCCCCAGAAAGTTGGAGAGTGTTACAGAGAACAACTCCCACCCCACCACATACTATTGAAGAGTGGGCTGCTGCCTAGCACCCTTCACCCTGAGTACATTCCTGTCTGTTATTTCCTATGAAGCAGGGGCTTTTTCTTGCACTCAGAATCAAAAACACTATCAGCATTGCTCCCACCATTCCTCAAGACCCTTGGGTTTTTGGTGTCCGGGCCTTGGGCCACTATCATGGGGCTCTGGGGCTCTTCAGTTCTCCATCTTCTGTGGCCTGACTCTTGGGAAGAACTCAGATGCCCCTTTGAGGTAGGCAATGCATCCTCTGGAATCTCGCAGAAGGGCCACTCTATTACCATGGCCTGCCTGGGGTGCTGCTTCTGTCCATCCCATTGTGTAGAGTATTTGCTCTGAAAACAACGCAGCATAGTTCTGTTCAGATGGCCGTAGCTTCACAGCAGATTACCCTGATCACAGCACTCAGAGTACTCCTGCCTGTGCAGGCTTCAAGAGGGGGAAAGGGATAGCTTACAACCTCTCATGAAGTACAGTCAAGTGTCAGCCAGGGCTGGTGGCCCATGTAGCAGAGGACCTGAGTTCCCTGCCGATGGGTCTCAGCCGAGAATAGCTCATCATGTGGTCTCACCCAGGACGGTAATGCTTGAGAGAAATGGGGTGTGATGGGGGATGATAAGACTCAGATGCACAGAGACAGTTCTGGAAAGGAAGAAATATAAAGGGTGAGTGAGACCCTTCTCACCTCCCAACCTGATTCCCTGTCCCTCTTGGCCTCACGTGTGGTCTGCAAACTGCTTTTGCAGCGTGTGTGCTAGGATTTAAAGTGTCACCGCATTGCCGCTCATTCCGGCGTTCTGGTGGTCAGATGTTCTGGATTTGCCCAGTACCAGCTCCCATGCCATTTTGCACGTCCCTGTCCTTCCCTGAGCATGTCCAGGCAGTTCTGGCTTATCTTCCTTGTTCTCCTGCCCAGCTCTGAGCCATTGAGCCAGTGGCAGCTCTGGTTTCCGGTGGCCTCTCAGGATTGTGGATGTTTCAGCACCCTTAGGTTACACACAGCTCGTGGGGACAAGTTATCTGCATATTCACATACAAGTGCCATCCATGTGCCTCTGGGTTCATGACTATTTTTGGACAGCTCAGGGACCCAGCAGTACCATGGGTCCATTCCACAGCCAAGGCCAGCCTAGTCTACATAGCAAGTTCCATGCTAGTAGGGATGCAGACTGAAACTTGGCCTTTCAAAAAAAAAATCTGTTATTTCTTTCTTTTATTTTTAGATTATGTGTATTGGGGTTGGGGTAATGGGGGTGGAAATATGCACAGTTGTGCAGTGCCCACGGAGAAGAGGGTGTGGGATTCCCTGGATTTAGAATTACTGGTGGTTGTGAGCTACCTATCATGGGTGCAGGGGACAGAACTCTGGTCTTCTTAACCACTGAGCTTTTCTTTTTATAGCATCCCCACTAAGTCTTCCTAGAAACATGGTCTTCATGGTTCTTAATCCCAGCTTTTTGTGAGTTCCAGTCAGCTCCTGCAGTTCAACCATAGTAGGGGTCTGTCTCAGGAAAGGGCTTTGCCATAGATATTCCTAGTGAGCTTACTGTGTTTCCCTGGAGACGGTGAAATGCTGCTGATAAAGGGAGTTTAGGATTTTGTCAGGCCCACATGTTCCCCATGCTTCTTTCCAATGAAATGGGTCTCCTTCCCAGATGGTCAGGGTTTACAAGATCATTGAATACCTGCTGGGCATGAGCTGCCATCCCACAAACCGGAGTCTATAAACTTCAAAGAGTGTTGAAGGTCCTGAGGTGACTAAGGCGACTGAGGACTGTGGTAGGGGTGATCTTAAGCAGTGGGATGTGCATGATTGTGTAAGTGATACAGGATGGCTGATCCCCAAGACACTTGACCATGTGTCTGCCTTCGCAGATCGATTCTGGGTTTTTCCATGAGAGTGATGTGAAGATTGTGGCCAAGTCCATCCGTGACCGGGTAGCACTAATTCAGTGGCGTCGTGAGAGGATCTGGCCTGCACTGCAGTCTCAGGAGCCAAAGGATTCAGGCAGCCCTGACAAGGCCAGAGGTCTGCCAGCACCCCTGCAGGTCCAGGTGACCTACCACGCACAGAGTGGGCAGCCTGGACAGCCAGAACCTGAGGAGCCTGAGGCCGACCAGCATCTCCTGCCCCCTACCTTGCCAGCTAGCGTTACCTCCTTAGCCTGTGAGTATATGGAATGGGATCACCATGGTCAACTGTGTTCTTTCTCCCATCCCTACCAGCATCGCCAGTTTTAGGGCAAAGCAAAACAGAGTCCTCATCTTTTATTACAACACTCTGTGAGAAAGGCAGGTACCCAGTGAGCTCCTGCCTGTCCTCAGGTGGCTGGGTTGTTGCTTCCAGCTGTAAGTGGTTCCCTGAAGCTTTGGCTGGGCTTTGGTCTCCTGTTCCAGGCTCAATTCCTGCTAGTCACCTTGTGCCAGGGCACATGGTGATCTTTTAAGAGAGCTTGTCCTGGGGTAATAGGGGCTAACAGATGGCCCCCGGGTGCTAGGACACATGGGTCCTGATTCCTTGGCCACTCCAGGCTTGTTCCCCCTGCCTGTCCTGCAGGGTGTGGATGATTGTTTCAGGAAAAGGATTGGGCTTTCCCTACATTCCCCCAGTGACTTGTGACCAGAGGGTTAAGGAATGCTGGAGTCTGGCTTCCCAGGTCAGATGTCCTTGATCTAGTAGGGTCTGAGGGAACCATTTCCACCTGTGAATCTGTGGAGTGGCAGCTGGTTCTTTATTTTCTCTTAGGGGAGCAGTCCTGGCCTTGTACAAGGATACAAAGGCCAAGGGAAGTACCATTGCCCAGTCTTTGGGGTGGGGAGATGACTGTGCCGTGGACCAAGTGGTAGCTGTCTTGGCTTGGAGTGTTTATCACCAGGATTGTCCATCTCTGTTCATGTTCTCAGTAGAAACCTCGGAGAGCATTTGTCCACTTTCAAGGAGCCGTTTCTCTTGAGGTGGATTGGATGCAGTCACCGGAGACTGAGAGGATCCAGTTAGTTTCAGGATAGGCAGCCAGTGTCTTTTTTTTTTTTTTGCCTTCTATGTCTGAAACTTCAGCAGTGAGTTGAAGCAGGAAACATGGCTTTGCCCACTCTGTGAACCAGCCTGGAATAGATCAGCAGAGCCCAGGGAACAACCCAGACCAATATTTGAGGCTGTTCATGTGGAACTGAGGCACTGTTTATTTAATATGCAGCCCCCTTCGTCCAGGACTCAAATAGCGTCCAAGGAGACTACTTACATGCAAATGAGTGGGCCTCACTTTGAAGTCCCTTGCCCACTGTTTGCCTCACCCCACGCTGAGCTCTGCATGCTGTACTTCCAAGAGATCCAGGGACAATGTCCCGATTGTGGTCAGATGCTGAAGGTCATGGTGACCCAATATGAAAAAATCCCATGGAGATGGAGAGTAGGCGACGAGTTCATGACAAGCGTAGGAGTTCAGTGCCAGCAGATCCCCTTCCTGTGTGACTTGGGACACCGAGCTGCTAAGCGCTGAGACCATGGCTTTTCAAAGGGATTCTGCTCACTCACTGTATGTTCTTTAAGATAGATGATACAATCATATTTTTCAGAATTTTAAACCCCTAAGGGTGTCCAGGAAAATCACTTGTCTTCCCAGAGGCAACAGATGTTGCCAAGTCTTTTAACTGTCCTTTCAGAGATGGTCTATATGTATCACGCACACATACATGCAGGCACATAACATATATGTATAGATGCATACCCAGTATGCATACCCTTATATGAGAGAATCCATGGATGTAAAGTCACATACATATATCATATGTCATACTTACTCCTGTACCCACATGAACATATGTATACACCTTCATACATGCATACACCTCCACACATGGTACTACATATATGGACTTGTATGCATGAATATACCACTGGCTGGTGGTAATACCTGCTGTTAATCTCAGTACTCAGAAGGTAGAGGCAGCCAGATCTCTGAGTTTGAGGACAGCCTGGTCTACAAAGTGAGTTCCAGGACAGCCAGGGCTACACAGACAAACTCTGTCTCTAAAAGCCAAATATATTGTCTCTAAAAACCATATATTCATATATGCCTGCATATAAGAGCAATGGACAGCACCCTCAAATGCCCTTCCGTACTCTGTCTGGGCTTTTTTTTTTTTTTTTTTTTTTTGTCTTCATTTTCTCACCTGGCTGTGAGAGTTCTACAGTGGCTGACCATTCTCTGCCTCGTAGCTGGTAAGGACTCCAGATAACGTATTGCTTGCACAGGATCATAGAGCACACACTTGTGTTGAGCAATACCCCACATCAGCTTTTCCGATTCTTCACCAGCAGTCCCGCCTGACCTGAGCAGCTGGCTTCTGTTGAAGACCAAGACAACACAACTAAATGTGTGCAGGGAGGGTGGTAAACCAAGCAAAACTGTCATTAAACATGTAATCTATACAAGCCACTTGCAATATTTAAAGTGTCACACACATGGCTGGAGCTGTACCTCTTGAATCTTGTTAGTGTGAGGGCCACCTTCTTCCCTACCTCCCTCTCCCCTCCTTCACTGCCTATCTAGGTAGAAGTGGATGCCTTAATGAGAAGTTGGCTCATTTTAGAACCAAAGCTGCTTGTGTAATTGGTTTTGCCCAATTAAACCTCAGCATTCCTTGTCTTCTTGGGTGAAGATCACTCTTTGGAAAGATTGTTAGTGCAGAACCAACAGGACTTCCCCCTCACTTGGCTTGAATTACCAGTGGACAGAGTACTCACTCTGAAACACAGCCCCCTGTGAAAATAGCTTGGTGTTTTGACGGCAAGTTGTAAAGCCTGTGGCTTTTGGAATCCATAAGCCATAACCTCAAAGTGCTGTTTCAGATGGGTTTCCGGTTTTCATTCTTCACTGGCTGACCATATGGGCAGGCTGCCTTGCCAAGTACCATCATCAGAGCAGGGCACCCTCAACACCTGCATACCAGAGTGGTCAGGAATGACAGGGCTTGCGTCTGGTGGGCTAGCAAACCTGGCATCAGACCATGTTGGGATGACAGGTGTAGCTCCCTGTGCTCCTGAAAACAGCCCAGCTAGTCTTGCAGAAGGAATTTAAGAACAAGCCACTATACTTGCCTGTATTGCCAGGGACATGGCATTTGGAGGTGTCCATACTAAGTCATACCTTTGTTCTCCCCAGCGGACAGCACCTTTGACAGTGGCCAGGGCTCTACTGTGTACTCGGACTCCCAGAGCAGCCAGCAGAGCATGGTGCTCAGCTCCCTCGTGGACACAGCTCCAACCCCAGCCTCATGTGTATGCAGCCCCCCTGTGAGTGAGGGACCTGGCTTGACCCACAGCCTGCCTACACTAGGGGCCTTCCAACAGCCGGCCACTGTGGTAAGTTGAGAACCATCCTTGCTCTTTCTTCTTGGCCTCTTGTCTAGGCGGTGTTAAGTATAGTCAGGGTTAGAGTGGCCTATCATCAGTCCCCAGCCACATCTCCTTGGGGGAACTTGAGGATGCAGCCCACGGAGGGCCATCTTTGCTGGGAGCTGCAGAACTGTAGGCTGAGGAGCCTTAGATATGAAGAACTCCTGGATAAGGAGTGTGGAGAGTCTGGGAATAGAGTATTGTTGGGGAACTATGATAGGACCAAGCAGCCATATCCTAGATTGTCACCAATACCACTCAGGTGCATGATGCTGGCACACTGTCTAGTCTAATCCAGGGCTGACAGGAGTGTATCACTTGTGATAATGGAGCTTTGAAGTTCTTTCATTTTATCATCATCATCATTATTATTATTTTGGCCTTTTGAGACAGGGTTTCCCTATGTAGCCCTGGCTGTCCTGGAACTCACTCGGTAGACCAGATCCACCTGTCTCTGCCTCCCAAGTGCTGGGATTAAAGGTGTGCACCACCACCAGCTGGAGCTTTGGATTTTCACCACTGCCCAGCCTGCTAAGGAATATTCAAGACTCCCTGACATAACTCCCTCAGGTAGTGGCAGCTGTTACAAGTCAGGAGGGTGAAAGTGGGGTTGAAGCAAGGAGGCATTTTCTGTATTTGTAGAAGGCGAGAGAGGATGTGAGAACTCCTGGTAGGCAATGAGATCTGGGAAGTAGATCATGAGGGAGGGGGTCAGACAGAGCCTTTATTTTATTTTGCATTTGTGTTTGTGGTGTGTGGCGCCTGCACACACCCTTGCATGTACACGTAGAGACCAGTGACCCATGTCAGGAGTCTGTACCATATTTTTTTCAGGCAGAGTCTTCCACTAAATTTGGAGCTCCCTGGTTGGCCAATAGGCCTCTAGGGTCCTCCCTGTCCCTTGCCTCCCACCAGTGAGAGTAAGGTGTGCTCTGGATTCAAACTCAAGTCCTTGGCAAGCCCTGTGACTTTTGCCTTTTCTCCAAACATGGAAGAAAATGCTTGCTTCACGTTCCTCAGTGTTCAGCCTGAGAATTTGCCTATGACCTGGGTGGCACAGCTGAGTCCCCAGAAGGCAATTTAGGGCCAAGGGTGGGCTGTATCTTCCCTCGTCCCATCACTCGAGAGCTTCCCCCACCATGTTGGTAGCCTTTGTCACAGTCCTGGGCTGCTGTGGTGGCTTCTTGGCACTGGCTCAACTCTACTGTATGGCCTTTGTCCTCTGAACACACAGGTTTTTTTCCCAGCGTGTACATTGAGTCGAGCAGTCAGAAAGGCCCAGCAAGCCTTTAGGAAAAGCGATTGATACTAAATTGTGTCTGCCTCGGCTTCCCTGAGCCCCAGGATTCGCTGCGATGTGCACATTGGCAATTTTATTCATTTAACAAAATACAATGAGGTTTGGTTTTAAGCAGCCAGAAGACCTCATATAAAAGTACTTGCTGCTCCAGAGGCTTGTTCCTACAAGGTCGCTCAGCTGGGGCTGAGCCAAAATGTCTTGCCTGCCTCTCTCATACCTTCCATCACGGTTAGGGTTGCCCTGGACCTCACCAGGCCCCTTCTGTTCTATGGGTCTTCATTGAGCCAATCGGTGTTACCCTCCACGTGTAAATCAGGAGACTGGGCAGAGAGACAGTTGTAGACTCAGGGCCAGAGCACTTTGTCCTCCTTCCCTCCCTCCTGACATAAAGATGACGTAGGCAGAAAGGATGGCTGTGTTGGGGACGGTACATCCTGACCTCTTGGTGTTTCCTGAAGAAGGCTCCTGTGGTGATGTGCCTCTGGGATTCAGTGGCAAAAACACACAGGAAAGAGGAGAAGGGGGAAGGAGAGGATGAAATGGAAGGCCACCAGAGGTAAAGGGTCACTAGTCCCTGCCTTTGCTTCTGAGCCACATACAGTGGCCCCATCTGTCCTGGCCTGGTCTAGTTGGGGCCAACTCACCTGTGTTAGGTAAATCCCACTTTGAGACTTGATCCCAAATACACCTACTCTCCCACATTCTTGCCTAAAGTACCAGGAAAGGAAATCCTGCTCCTCTGCCCCCACCCACACCCCAGCAATGTTCTAGAGAAGTCTGCGGAGAGCGGTGCACATCAGTCCCTCCTCTGAACCCTGAACTTGTGTTCAGAGATGCTCCCTCACAGCCTGTCCACTGCCAACACCCTTGCTGTTCTAAAGTAAACCCTGCATGGATTATAAGTATTGCAAACTCTGTCTCTGCACAGTGAAGATACTTAGAGCCAAATATAGTAATACAGGACTGCAGAGGACCTGGTTTGATTCCCAGCACTCACATGGTGGCTTACAATCATCCGTAACTCTAGTACCATGGGATCTGATGTCTGCTTCTGGCTTCTTCAGGTACCGGGCATGCATGAGATGTACAGACATACACCCAGGCAAAACACATGCACCAGTGCCCTCTCTGTGTGTGGCCCTGTTTCTACCCCCTACTGGCTAAGTCTCAGAGGCCCTTTCCTTGCCAAGGTCTTCACTGTGCTAGCTTTGTTCCCATTTGTGTGCTGGTACCTTCCCAGTAACTACAGGCTACATGTTTGTATCCCTCCACAACATGAACTATCCACATCAATTCATCCTCTTTGTCTGAATCATGTCTGTAATAAGCTGTCCACAGCCTATATCCTATGGTGCTGGAAAACCTCTGTGGTGATCTTTTTACAAGGTTGTGTAATACTTCATGGGGCTTATGTTCTAGAACATCCATGGCTGGGAACCGTGGCCAGAAGTGGCTTTTTGGTATTATTGATGGCGTTGTAGGGCCACCACACCTGGCTTCTGCTGAGTCACCTTCCTCAGTACAATGTTCCTGGTGGGGAGGGGGCTGGGCACAGGGATAAGAAGGGCCAAGGATAGCCACTGAATGTATCTTCTACATCCTCTGCAGCCTGGCCTGTCTGTGGGCCCTGTGCCACCTCCTGCCCGCCCTCCACTTCTTCAGCAGCATTTTCCAGAGCCTTCCATGAGCTTCACCCCTGTGCTGCCACCACCCAGCACCCCTGTGCCCACAGGCCCAAGCCAGCCAGCACCCCCAGTCCAGCAGGCAAGTGTGGCTTCATTTTATCTCCTTAAATTGTCCCCTTATGAGGGAGGTCTGTAGTTTGTATCATAAGGCCTACTCATGGAAGACTACCTACCCGTAATGTTTTTAGAAGCCAGCTCCAGATTACCAGGAGTTTGGAGATCTTTGTGTGTTTGTGTGAGCTGTATATGGATGTATGTTGTGAATGTAATTCACTGTGTGTGGGGAGGTGAAAACATACAGTCTTGAAGTAATTCAGGTGTATATATGCAAGCGATGTGGCCCTGTATGTGTGTGAATCTGAGTGTGTATGTGGGGAGTGTATATGTAGGTGAGCAAGAGTGAACATGAACACGCATGTGCCAGCATGTAATATATGAGAGGCATTAGATTTCTTCTGTGTCTGAGCATAAGGCTTCTTTTTCTTCCTCCAGCCTCTTCCAATGGCCCAACCACCTACTCTGCCACAGCTCCTGGCCCCACAGCCCATGGGCACTGTCCAGCCAGTTCCCTCTCATTTGCCTCCATACCTGGCTCCAACTTCCCAGGTAGTGGCTCCTGCTCAGCTGAAGCCTCTCCAGATGCCACAGCCACCTCTGCAACCTCTTACTCAAGTCCCTCCGCAGGTACCTCTGGCCCATAGTCTGCTCACCTTGGGTGGGGTACCAACCAGGCCAGGGGCTTCTGGCTAGGGAGGTAGATTTAGCAGCATGGTATCGTATCCTGTGTATTGTATGTCTCATGCTTCAAGACACCAGTGACACCAGAGCAGGGCAGGGCCCAAGCCTAGCCTCTTTTGTCTAGTTTAACCTCTCTCCCAGGCTGAGATCCCTCTGGGTGTGAGTGGTGTGTATGGGGGTTAATGAGTGAGTGAGGCAACTGTCATCACATTATGACTGAATTGCTAACCAGGATGGGAAAGGACTTGTCCAAGCCAAGGACAAGGCTCTCCTTGTGGCAACTGGGTTAGCCTAGAAAAACATCTGCTTGCTTTGAATAACTGTCCTGCAGGGCTCTGAGAAGCCAGCTGAGGGTGACTCCTTAGAGGTGAGTTTGTCAATGCAGCACAGAGGATTTGTGTGTGTGTGTGTGTGTGTGTGTGTGTGTGTGTGTGTGTGTGTGTACGAGCGCACCCTCATAATTGCACAGAGGTGTAGTTAACATGATACTTGTGAGCAAGCAGACAAAGTACTACTTAGGGGAATAGATATGGAAGCCAAAGTGTTTAACCCTCCAGGTCAGGCACTACCTGATAAGGAGAGAGCAAACAGAGGGTTCTGGACTGTATGCTGTTGAAAAGCCAAATGCTACAAGGAGTGGCATTGTCTTACCTATCAAAGAAGGTTCTGCTGAGAACCCTCCCAGGGGCTGGTTTCCATGGAGTTCACAGGATGAGACTTCAGGCTGATGAGAAACTTGGTGACTGGGCCCAGTAGTCTTGACAGTCTTGGTCTTTCCAAATGAAAAATACTCTGAAGCTCCAGCGCCCTGAGGTCATTCTCTGATTCCATATGAGAACAGTCCTGACTCCTTGGAAGCCACCAGTCAGTCCGTTGGAGATTTGGACACACCGACCCCTCCACACTGATGCCAGGGATGTATCCAGCAGGCGGGTCTCCTGTTCTGCTTGAATGTGTTTATAATGCTTTACAGCAACTTACTAGGAACTGATTCATCACCAGCAGCTGTTTGGGAGGCTGAGCCACTTCCCACAGATGCTGCGCACCCCGGATGGCAGCTTGACTAACGTGCTGCTATACTTTTTTCAGATGCCTCAAATGCCTGTGGTTCCCCCCATCACCCCCTTAGCAGGACTCGACGGCCTCCCTCAGACCCTCACTGACCTGCCAGCTGCAAACGTGGCCCCTGCGCCACCACCTCAGTATTTCTCACCTGCTGTGATCTTGCCAAGCCTCACGACACCCCTGCCCACATCACCGGCCCTGCCTCTGCAGGCTGTCAAGCTGCCTCATCCCCCTGGAGCACCCCTGGCTGTGCCCTGTCAGACCATTGTGCCAAATGCACCAGCTGCTATCCCCCTGTTGGCCGTGGCCCCGCAGGGTGTGGCTGCACTGTCCATCCATCCAGCAGTGGCCCAGATCCCAGCTCAGCCTGTGTACCCAGCAGCCTTCCCACAGATGGTACCTGGAGACATCCCTCCCTCACCCCACCACACGGTGCAGAGCTTACGGGCCACCCCTCCACAGCTGGCCTCACCTGTGCCTCCTCAGCCTGTCCAGCCCAGTGTCGTTCATCTACCTGAGCAGGCTGCTCCAACTGCTGCCTCAGGGACCCAGGTAATCCACTGGGGGTGGGTTTACCACTCAGTGCCTGGAGATCCTTGGGGCCAGGTTCAAGATTCATTAAGGCCATGGCTCCTGTTTGTACCTAGACTCAAAGGCATGGAGGACCAGGCAGGAAGGCAGTTCTGTCCTGTGCTTTCTTTATTGTTTTTAGGATTTATTTAGTTTTATGTGTATAAATGTCTTGCCTACATGTGTGTAATGTTCTATCTGTGTACCTGCCTGGGGTTGGCCCAGGGTGTCAGATTCCCTGGAACTGGAATTATTGATGTTTGTACCATGTAGGTGCTAGGGAATTGAACTCGGGTCTTGTGCAAGAGAAACGAATGCTCTTAACTGTAAACCATCTTTAGTCCCCGAGTTAGCCTTTCTAATGAAGAGAGTGTTGGAGACAGAGACCTGAGCCAGTGTGGAACATCTGTTGCCTCCTCGGGAGCTGGGAGCATCGGGGCGGCTGATGTGTTCCACACTCCTTCCCTACCTCTGCTTTGTGACTGAGCATTCCCTCAGCCTCATGCCAGTGCAGGCAGTCCTGTTGGCCTGAAGTGACCCCTCTGTGGGTACCAGGACTTGTATGTACCCTAGGCTAACCCTTCCCAGACCACAGAGCAAGGTGGAATGCACATCCCCGCTTGAATAGAGAGGAAACAAAGCAGAGATCGGTAAAGGGGGGGGGGGGTCTAAGGATTCTGAGCAGTCAGGCGGAAGGTGATGTTCAACTGCCCTAGTGTCAGGTGGGGATTCATACAGTGCGCCAGGTTGACTATGAATGGATGCTGTGGTATGTAGAGACGTGTGCCTCGCTGCTAGAGGCCTGCCACGTAGCTTCACACACCTGCATAGGGCATTTATGGTTGACTTTCTGGTCTGGTCTGTTTAAACCCACGTGAGGGGAAGGGAAAGCAGACCTGACCCTCCCTCTGAATTCAGAGTCCATTCATTAGAAGCCTTCTATATTTAGATGTCTCCCACTGGGTACCTGATGTAGACACTCCCTCCACCTGGCAGCACCCCACCCCGATGCACACACACCTGAACAAATCCCCACCTGACACTCTCACCTGGGAGATTCTCCAAACATTAATCTTTGACAGCTCTGAGTCTGTGGCATGTCCCCTATTGTTTGGATCTCTGATGTGGACCAACACCTCCTTCTGGCTTTGCTGTGAAAGGTCCAGGGGGAACAGCCTGGGTCAGGTGCTACGTGGCTCGATTTTGTGCTGCTCACTCTGAGTGTGTATACAACCCCCTCAATTCCATGTCTCACTTTCTCATTTCTGGAGACATTTGTGCTTGGAGATGGGGGTGGGTGTAGTGTTCATTGGCCAGCAGAAAACATTTGTCTAGAAAAGCTAGTGGGAAGAAATTTGTTGGTCCTGTGTTCTCATTGAGCTAGCATGAAGTGTCAACAATGGCTGCTGAGCTCACTGAGGGCTGGAGTGAGGCTAAGCAGCACTTGTGGGTGCAGGAGAGCAGGGTCTGGCACTGTCTCTGCATTCTGGGCCCTTTGTTCTCCTGCTGACATTTCTGGTTGCTACAGATTGGTGGGTTATTCATTGACTAATAGAGCCTCTAGAGGTCTATTTTACTTTTAATCTTTAAAAAAGATTTATTTTTAATTATGTGCCTGGGTATGTTCATATATACAAGCGGAGGTGTCCACAGAGGCATTGGATCTCTATAGAGCTGGAGTTACAGGTTTTTGTGAGTTGCCCAACATGAATAGTGGAAAACAAACTTGGGTCTTCTGCAAGAGCAGTCCAGTATGTGCTCAATCATTGAGCTATTGCTTCAGGCATATTTTTTTTCTTTTAAATATCATATATTTATTTAATAGGAAGAGTTGTTCATGTGTGCCACAGTACACATGTAGAGGTCATAGGACAACTTGCAGAAGTTGATTTTCTCTTCCTACCATGTGGGTCCCAGGAATCAAACTCAGGTCATCAGGTTTGATGGCAACCCACTGAGCCATCTTGCTGACTGTCTTAGTTAAGGTTACATTGCTATGGCAAAACACTGTTACTAAAGGCAGCCTGAGGAGGAAAGGGTTTGTTTGCCATATGCTTACGCACATGTCACTTCCAGTTTCATCACAGGAGAAAGTCAGGACAGGAACCTGAAGGCAGGAGCTGATGCAGAAGGCATGGAGGGGTGCTGCTTACTGGCTTGCTTGGCACCTGGACTTGCTCAACCTGCTTTCTTACAGAACCCAGAACCACCAGGGATGGCACTGCCCACAAAGGCTGGGCCTTTCCCCATTGATCTCTAATTTAAAAAAAAAAAAAAAAGATCTACAGGCTTGCCTCCAGCCTGAGGAGGCATTTCCTCAACTGAGGCTCTCTCCTCTCTGATGACTCTCGATTATGTCAAGTTGACCTAAAACTATCCAGGACACTGACCCCCTTTTAAATTGTTTTAAAGTTACGTTTAACTTTTAGAAGTTTATTGATGAGCTGGCCTGGCTGCGCTCAGACATCCCTTTCAGCAGAGGGAGTATGTGTCCAGGCAGGAAGTGGCCTCAGACCCTGCAGGTGTTACTAACCAAGTATAGGTCTAAGGGGATGTTGCTTGCTGTTCCTTTTCCTGAGAGAAAGTGACTGAATGTCCAACCTCTCAGCCCACCCAGGGCTGTGGACGGTCTGTTCTCACACTGAAATCTATAGACTCTTCTTTCTCTCTTTCTTACTTTTCACTCCCAAAGAGCTGTTTGAGAGACACACCCACAGGGCAGGAGAGAAGGAGGTAATTAGCCAGCATTCCACATCACCTGAGAGATGTGAGCATTTGAGGACTCTCAGAATTCACCCATCACTAGGAACAGCTACCCCATGCTCTGAACTTAGGTCAAAGGCTACAGGAGCAAGACCGTTAATATCCCAGGGAAACCGCCAGAGCCCAGCTTAGATACTAAATGTGTTACCTTCTGACTCTTCATCTGGGCTTATCCTGAAGTTCTTCTGCCAAACCCGCGTTCCAGATGTGCTTTAAGACAAGGGTTGCTTTTGGGGAACATGTGGATAGGAAAGCGTCATTCCTTCATCCTTCCTAATGTGTGCTCACTGATGTAGCTAGACACAGCCTCTGCCACTGCCCCCTGGCACCCAGCCTGTGGTTTTATCCCTTGTGCCCCCCAGGTCCTGCTGGGCCACCCTCCTTCGTATGCCGCGGATGTTGCTGCTCCAGTCTCTGCTGTATCCCTGCCGCCTGCTGTCCTTTCCCCTCCTCTGCCAGATGCTCTGCTGCCTGCTGTCCCTGAGCTCCTGCCCAAGCTCCCCAGCTCCCTGGCTCCTACAGTGGTCGCAGCCTCTCAGAGTGTGCCCGCACAGACCTCTACACTCCTCCCGCCAACAAACACGCCTCTGCCCACTGGGCCTACAGTTGCTGGCCCCTGCCCTGCTGTCCAGCTGATGGTGGAAGTGGCTCAAGAGGTGTGTGCCCTTGTTCCCTGCTCCAGCCACCTGAGGTCTCAGCCCTCAAGGTGAGGGAAGCTGGCAGGAGGCACAGTGTGCTCTGGAGCAGATACTCCAAGCTGCTTTGCCTCTTGCTCTGCACTGGCCCACATTAGGAGGACGAGCATGAATTTCAGAAATGGGTTTTCCTCAGAGAGTGTGCGCGGGTTGCCGAGGGCTTTCACAAACCCTGTCTGTCCTTTTTAGGGAATGATCAAAGTAGGTTAGCAATTTGTGGAAGGAAGCAACCCTGGGTTTCAAGAATCTGCTTGCCTCTAAGCCTTTTAAGATTACCCTTGCCACACACTGGGCTCTGTGTGGAGAGAGCCTCAGAGGTGGTGGGGAGGCAGCTGCATGCTGTGGCTCGCCTCACCACTGAGGAGAGGCAGATCAGCACAATGTAACCCTGTTCTCTTTACTTTGTTCTTATTTTAGGAGCAGGTCTCACAAGACAAACCCCCTGGCCCCCCACAGAGCTGTGAGAGGTACCTCTCTGCCTTGCCCTCAGGATGGGTGGGAGATGCAGGCTCAGGAGCCAGCTTGGCCCAGCCTAGTACTGCTTGGTACTTTCATTCAGATCCTGCCCTACTTTGACATTATCAGGATTTTTCACAGACTTTGCACACCCACATCCCTTTTCCAAATCTGACCCGGAGTGGTTCAGGGCCCGTCTTTTTGGTCTCTGTCAATCCAGGATGGATCCTGGTTGCTGTCCCCTCTGCTAGGTTATGGACCCTGGCACTAGACCTTGTCAGTCCAGGTTGAGCTCTGGCTGTTGTTGGTCCCTGCTGAGCTGTGGGTCTTGGCACTAGTCCTTGTGCTGAGGACATTCCAAAGGGGAAGGTCGTGGGCAGAGTTTTGGTACTCTATGGTATGCCTAGGCCCAGATGTGCACGTTTCTCCTTCTATGATCTGGGGTGGCAGCGCTGGTCTTATCGAGGTGGCTGTAGGAGGTAGATGGGATCCCACCATCTCAGGAAACTGGATGTGGTGCATGCAGGAAGCTCAGCAAACTCCACAGTCCTCACAATAGCCTAGAGTGTCCGAGGTCTTGTTTGCTCAGACAGGGAAAGAGAAGCATGCAGACCCACTTCACAGGCAAAAGGCCTAGAGAACCATCCAGTCATCACTGGGAAGCTAGCGCTTTCCCCTCCCCACCCCTGCCCCTGGGTGGTACAGGATGGGTACTGGAGGGAGAGAGGCTGGGTACCATCTCTGCAGGCTACAACTCTAGGTACTTAAGGCTTTAAAGCTCCAAGGCTGGACTGATTTGATTTTCTGGTAATCCATGGTAATATTCTTGGTTTCCCCTCAGCTTTGGAGGTTCTGATGTCACCTCTGGAAGAGATCTGAGTGACAGCTGTGAAGGCACCTTTGGAGCAGGCAGGCTGGAGGGAAGGGCTGCCCGGAAACACCACCGTAGGTCTACTCGTGCACGCTCCCGGCAGGAGAGGGCCAGCCGGCCCCGGCTCACTATCCTGAATGTGAGTGGCTGCTGTCTGGGGCACGTGGGTGTGAAGTCCTCTGCAATCTGATCATGACTTCCCTGCAGGTGTGTAACACGGGGGACAAGATGGTGGAGTGTCAGCTGGAAACACATAACCATAAGATGGTGACCTTCAAGTTTGACCTTGACGGGGACGCTCCAGATGAGATTGCCACATACATGGTAAGGCTTGGTCAGGGTCAGGCTGCGGCTGCCTCCTTTAAGGTCCTTAAACTCTTGTAAGAATTAAAAAATTGAATTCAGCCCTGCATGGAGGTGTTTGGATGGCCTTCAGATTGGGCACAAAACTTAGCAACTGTCCCCAAGAGCTGTGGCTATCCAGGGAGAGCACTAGCTTCCTGCAGGTGGTTTTTGGGTTCTTCCACAGACTACTCCTAAGTAAGGACAGTTCAGGTGCAAAGCACCTGCACAGTTCTCAATCTAAACTGCATCTGTTTTGGTCTCATGTTTCCCCTGGATACTCTGACTCTCCTCTCATTCTATTGCTTTTTCCTCCTGTGAACTCCATAAAGGATTGAGACACACATTTTTCAAGCCAAGTTATCTAAAAGCTCTCCCCACCAAGCACTATGTAAATGTGCAGACAGCCTAGCCGCCTATGCTTCCTGATGGCCCTCTGCCCTGCTCCCTGCCCCGGCTTCGGGGTCAGAGGCATCAGGAGGGTCCAGTGGAAGCACAGGTGTAGAGGGTGGAATGGGGTGCGGTGGGAGTTAACTTGTCTCACTGCTGAGACAAAACACCTGACAGAAGCAAGGAAGGAAGTGTTTAATTTAGCTCACGGCTAGGGAAGGTCTTGCCAACAGGAGTGTGAGATGGCTTGTCCCCTTGCACCCACAGTCAGGAAACAGAGAGATGAATGCTAGTACCCATGAATGCTGGTACTCAGCCAGCTTTCTCCTTTGTATTCAGCCCAGCAGTGCAGTCCACATTAGGGTGGGCCTTCCCACCTCAATGAACCTAAGGTAGGAAGTCCATTATAAACATGCCCAGAGCTTTGTGTCCTGGGTGATTCCAGGTTCTTTGACTTGACACTTAATATTATTTATCGCAGGTGTTAGAGCAGCTTGGCCTCATCTGGGACCATCTTGCCACGTATGGGATGCTCCATTTCTAGGGCCATGGGCTTATTACCCTGGCCGACCATTGTGAAGAGGAAACCAGATGTTTGAATTAGCTTGGTTTTGGTTTCAGTTTCTACTTGGACCCTGAAATTTTATGTTTTCCTCTGTTTTATTTTTAAATGTGTTTTTGATCTCATTAATTTCATTTTAAGAAGAAAGGACATATTCCTATCAGGAAGCCATAGGGGGCTTTTGTTTAGTTTTGTCAGATTTACAACACGCCATATGTTCTTGCATGCTTCAGCCTGTGTCACCGTCTGGGTGCTCTTGATAGCAGCCACCACACTCTACACTGAGGCAGCTCTGCACTTAGAGGCTGCAAGCAACACTTGTAGCTAAGGAGGACAGGCTCAGCCTCATCTGGGGGAGTAGTGGCACTCTGGGGGTATTGTCTAGGTGACTGGAAGAATACTGCTCTTCAGCTATCTTGTAGGAGCCCACAGAGGATTGATGATCCAGGCATGTGAGGCTACACACTTGTATGAATGGGAAGAATGGTTAGAAAGAGCAGGTACTGGAGACCCCTAGGAAAAAAGACAGTTGGTGTCTCTCCTTGGAGTTCTTTGTACAGGGAAAGATAAAATCAGGCTGAATCTGCCCAAAGCAGCCAGGACACAATAGGCCCAAGGTCACCCATGGGAGCATTGAGGGCAGTGACTGTGTCCTGGTGAGCCTAGCCCAGAGGCCTTGATATCCAGGCCATGGTATTAGCTTTCTAGTTACCCCCACATTCCAGGCCTGAGCTGTTTTGTTGTCCCTACTTTTGGGTGAGGAATGGAAGACAGTCAATTCTATAAGAACTCCTTGACCATGAGGAGGCAGCCAATATAGGCATTATAGAACCATGGGTTCCTTGACTCAGACCTGGCCTGCCAAGAGGACAGTATCTGATATAAGTAGATGCTGGAAAGCCCTGTGCTTGACACCAAGGTCAAAAGACCATTAGCTGGAGAGATTGGGGTTTAGCTCTTGCTCCAGGAAAGCTGTGCCACATGAGACCATCTGGTTGTGTGGGATAAGGTTTTTTAGCCTCAACTGCATTCCTATGTCTCTGGAGCCATCAACTTTCTCTCCTTGGCTGTTCAGACCCAACCAGGGGACATGCCCTTTGTCTTATCTTCCTTTGATACCTAGGGCAGGATAGAGGTATGTGTATCCTGATAGAGTTCCCAAACAGCCATAGTCTATGAAGGTAGTCACCTGCAGTCCCATGTGTCTTTATAGGTAGAGCATGACTTCATCCTTCCCGCTGAGCGAGAGACATTCATCGAGCAGATGAAGGATGTCATGGACAAGGCAGAAGACATGCTCAGTGAGGACACGGATGCTGATCATGGCTCGGATACAGGGACCAGCCCTCTTCACCTGGGTACCTGTGGTCTGGCCACGGGGGAGGTGAGAGCCCAGGTCCCCAGGGCATGCTGGTGGATGCAGCAGGCAAGAGGCTCCGAAAAAAAGCTCTCAGTGAGCAAGGCTTCTGACCCACAATCCCTTTCCCTCATGCAGGAGAATGGACAGTCCCAAGCCAATGCCCCTGTCTATCAGCAGAACGGTAAGTCTGTCTCTTGCAGCTGTACCTGGAAGAGTAATCAGCCTTAGGGAAGAACCATTTCCCTGCATCCTCTGATCTAAAGCAGGCATTTGACAGAAGTTCCCTAGCAGCACGGGCTTTGGCCACTGCCCCAGAAGAATTGTTGGAGTGGTAATGTTGGTCTCTCAGCTGGTAATGGCTACCCTGTCCCAGCAGCCGCTAACCTCTGGCCGCCATCACTTCCTTCAAAGCTGGTGCTATAGACACCCCAAGAACTGAATCAGGCTTTTCGGCATCTCTGGCAGGGTGCCCACCCTACACTCTTCTGGTTGAAAGGAGCTGATGGAAGCCCTTTCCCGAGGTCTCCTTATCAAGGGGCCTGTGGGAAGCCGTGGAGTAAAGCTGTTGAGGATTATAAGAGAGCTTGGGTCCCCACCCACTCTCTCGGGAGAAAACCCCACAGATGGAATGAGCTTCCTAGAGCTCCTCATAGGGTCGGGTACAGCCCCCTAGCCTAGAGGTGCCAGCTCCTTCTCTCAGCACTTCTTTATGCTCTGTTCCTCAGTCTTGCACACGGGGAAAAGGTGGTTTATCATCTGTCCAGTGGCTGAACACCCAGCAACAGACACTTCTGAATCATCACCCCCACTTCCTCTAAGCTCCTTGCAGCCAGAAGCCAGCCAAGGTAGGAGTACACAGAACCCAGACCCCTTCCATGGCAACCCAGGAGCTTCTGTCTGTGCAGCTCTGTACTAGGACTGTGAAAGGTGCTGCTGCTGCTGCTGCTGACCCATACTGTCACCCCAAAGCTCAGGAGAGCTTATAAGCCACATTACCATTTCTTCCTGATCTCTACAGTCTTCAGGGCAGCACTGGCTTGAGCTGTCTTTGTTATTTTTGTCACCTTCTGTATACCCATGGTGCACTTGCTCTCTGGATCTTGCTCTGCACGGGGAGGTGGGAATTCTGAGACTACTTAATTCTCAGTTGTCACATGGATGATGGTCCGTGCCATTTGTCTGTGCCTAAGACTGCCTGAAACCTATCCCCACAGATGTCTGTAAAGTTTTCCTTCAGCACCATTGGTTAAGTCTTTTATGTCTATGGTTTTAGAA
This sequence comes from Micromys minutus, assembly GCF_963924665.1. NCBI lineage: Eukaryota > Metazoa > Chordata > Mammalia > Rodentia > Muridae > Micromys > Micromys minutus. Next base: position 104,548,430 of record NC_137969.1, read on the forward strand.
GGCTGAACTAGCCATTGGAACAAACTTAAGCTTTAATTCCTCATCACTTGTCAAGAAAGCTGATCATTAAATAGCTTGGGTTTCCTTTATACTACACTCATGAAAAGGATGTGTCACTCAGTTTTATCTCTTTATTGTATGTTTCCAGTGAATTCCACTATACTTTTGGAGATTTGTTACCACAGGGAGACGGTCGTCTTAATAGTAAGGTTCTATGAAGGATGCATGGGGTAGACTCAGCCTCTCCTGAGAGGCCAGGGGCTGGTGACCTCATCTGAAGAGTGACTTTCACAATAAGGATCTCTTCACATAATCCATTTTCCTTGGCTTATACACACTCCCTGGTTTGAGGAAAGTTCTGTCACAATTCTAGCATGCCATAGGGTAGAAGGACTATGAAATGTCACCGTGTGGTATGACATTAACAGATAGTGAAGTAGTGCTAAAAAGCTACAGATAGCTTGTATATGGTGAGGGTCTGGGGTGGAAAAGTAGGTGACAGACATATTAATTTGAATTAACTATCTGCAGAGAAGGACCAAAGGACTTGATGAGTTCCGAAAGACACATGTCAGAGGCACTTGAAATCTTAAGACAGTGAAATTTTATCAGGTCCTAATTAGGGGTACAGAAACCAGATATAAGCCGAGTCTTTGCCCCTTTGCTACTGGGAGCATCTCCCATCCTACAGGAGTGTCTGAGCAAGGCTGCAGCTACTACACTGGAGAGAGAAGGGCTGTAAAGTCCAGGCATCTGGGTGTCCCTGCTGAAGCTATGTCAGAAAGGCTGAAAGAGGCAGGCCTGCAAAGAGGAACCCCGGTGCCTTAGGGGTAATCTATGGGGCAGGAGCCAGCTGAACCTTGAAGGGAGAGCTCTAGAGATATAGTAGTATCCTGAAACCTGCTGAATTCCTTAATCTCTCCACTGCCCGGCCCCACTTGGCACGGTCATAAAACTGGCTGGTTTCTGAGCAGTCTGGTTCAGAGCAGGAAGTCTAAGGGAACCAAGAGATATCACAAGGGCACAAAATGGGAGAAACTTGGAAGGTATTCTCATTAATCTGAAAGTCTTTGATGCATCCTCAGCTGGTATGTGTGTATGTATGTGTGTGTGTGTGTGTGTGTGTGTGTGTGTGTGCGCACACACTCGAGTGCTCTCACACATAGTGGCACCCTGATTAGCATGTACAACTGGGAACTAAACTAAAGAATAAACCCCATCCAGGTTCCTGACTGGCCTCTAAGTGACTGTATACCAGTTTCAAATAAATTAGTCCTGAAAAAAAAAAAGTATTCAAAATTGAACCAACTTGTAACCATGGCCCATAGAAGGCAGGCTGCAATTTTCAGGTAACTACTCCTGGTCATGTTGACTATCAGCTGAAGCAAAAATACCAGCATTCACCATAGCAGCCAAAATTTTTTTAAGTCTGATATGTCATTCAAGATATTGAAAACAGAACCCAAAGTAACTTGGCAACTAGAAACCTAGGAAATGTCAGCTTCCTGGAAAAAGCTAACCTGCTCATTAGCAAAATGACACAGATGTTGAATGATCTGGCAGCTCAAAGCAGTTGTTATAAATGTGGCTGAACCAACAGTCACAAACATTCTTGAAACAAATGTTAAGTCGAAGGTGTCAGGGGAAGAAAGATACAGAGAAGAAGAAAAAAATGCATGCAAGTTTTAACACTAAAAGTTGAAATATCCAACTTACGTAGCTGGAACACAGGGAAGGAAGTAGGGTAAAATGGGCAGAGGGTCAGGGGCCTGCCGAAACCCTAACATTGTGCTAGAGCTCAGAAGAAGATGTAGAGAAAGTAATGCTCAAAGCACCTCCAAGCTTTGCCAGAGGTGGAATCTTTAGGATATTTAGGAAACCAAGCAAATCCCAAGCTGGTGAGACTGGAGAAAACCATGCTGCACAGAATATCAGTCGGCTGGAAACTATAAAGCAAAAGCAGCCAGAAAAATGATGTCACCAAAAGGAAGGGGACTCTCACAGAGCTGCAGATCTCTCAGCGGAAGCCATAATGTCCAGAAGCAAGCTGATGACCAAGACCTCTGTCTTCAGAAAAAAAAATGTTTCTGAAAGAACCAAAATGGTGCCATTCTCAAAGATGCCTGAGAGAATTTGCTTCCAGAGCACCTACTCTGCCAGATTCAGGATCTTCTGACAGAAGGGAGATAACCCCAGACAGCACCACCATCAGGACATTGGAAGAACAACAGTTTGTGAGTGAGTGAGTGTGTGTGTGTGTGTGTGTGTGTGTGTGTGTGTGTGTGTGTGTGTGTGTGCACGAGAGCATGTACACATATTGGAGTCTGTGTTTGGGAGTGGTTATAACAGATCATTCTTCTTTTGAGTCATTGAAACGTGGCAGTTGAAATTTCAGGACCATAAAGCAGATGAGCTTTTCTGTGTAGATGCGGAACACAGCTATGAGAGGGCAGGCAGAGTAATCGTGTTTGTAAGGCTTCTGCATTCCAGTGAGAGTAACTCTGAATGGACCGTGTGTTCAGTGAAGCCTAAGAAGACTGGGAAGTTTAGTGTGTGCTTTGGAATTCCCAGAATAACCATTAAAAAACTGTTCAAAAAGATGTACTAAAATCATAATAAATAAGATCAAATAAAAAAAATCAAGTAATCCAAAAGGAAAGAGGAGAGAATTAAAAAAAAAAAAAAAAAAAAAAAAAAAAAAAAAAAAAAAAAACACCTTAGAGGAGAACATTTCCTAGAAAATAATGGAGTAAGAAACCTAACAACTTGAGCTAAATAGATATGTCTACTAGAAACTTAAATAGTTTATGTAGGTAAAAAGGTAGATGGGGCTGGAGAGAAAGCTCAGTGGTTAAGAGCATGTGCTGCCAGGGCCCATTGTGGTGGAGCACACTTTAATCCCAGAACTTGGAAGGCAGAGGCAGGTGAATTTCTACCAGTTCAAGATTAATCTGGTCTACAGAGCAAGTTCAGGACAGCCAGGGACTGTTTACATGGAGAAACTCTGTCTCGAAAAAGAAAAAACAAACAAAGAAAAACAAAACAAAAAACCAGAACACTTGCTACTCTTGCAGAGGACCCAGGCTTGGTCCCCAGCAACCACACAGTGGCTCACAGCTGAGATGACTCAGTGGATAAATGTGCTTGCCCTTCAAGCCCTATGACCCAAGTTAGAATCTACACCCTCATGGTGGAAAGAGAGAAGCAACTTCTGCAAGATTTCCTCTGACCGCCACAGTTGTACCATGGTATGTGTGCATGCTAGCACACAGATGTAAAAACAAAACAAAGACAAAAGACAGAAAATACTGACAGGAATGTGGAGCAATGGGGAACCATCTGTACAGTTGGTGAGAAGGTAAATTAGTACCGATGTTATAGGAAGCCACATGTAGTTTCTTCAAGAAGTCAAAGCAGAACTGTTACATCATTTAGAGCTGCTCTCCCATGTTCATGCAACATCATTGGCCATAGTCAAAGACACTGAAACAAATGGAATGTTAACAGGATGTTGAATAGGGAGAACATGTGTATATCTAGTAGACTACTACTGAGCCATTTAAAAGGAAATCCAGCCATTGGTAACAGCATATCCCTGGGGGTGTTATGGTGAATGAAAGAACCCATTCACAAAAGCACAAATAGAATGCCACTGTACTTTAGAGGTGTCTGAATAGTCAGAGCTCAGAGTGGTGACTGACAGGACAGACAGTGGTTATGCAGGTTTCATTCAGTTATGCAACCTCATACCATGCTGTGTATTTGAGGATTTAAAAGGGTTGACTTCATATTAACTGTTTACACGATCAGAAGTCAGACCTTTCCCACTCCCCAAAGGAGGAAGGAAGGGGGCTCATGAGCATTAACAGATTTCCATAGGAGGGACACCGTTCCCCACCTTGAAGGTTCTCTGTGGCCCACCACATCTTTGGGTATGTACCTTGCTGAACAAGAGCACCTGTGAACCACCCCCCATGAATAGAACATTTCAAGCCATATAAGCAAGTATACTGTTTAGAAGACATGCCAGTGCCATCAGTACCACAGGAGGGAAAGCTTGTCAGTCACTGACCTTTGGTGGAGTAGGTATGGAGGCTCCGTGTAGATCCAGGGACAAGAGAGGGGCTTCAGATCCTGGTAACCACCTCAGGTTATGGTTTTCAGTGTTTTTGTGTGTGTGTGTGTGTGTGTGTGTGTGTGTGTAGAGAGAGGGGGGGAGGGAGAGGCTGCAAGTTGGTGTTAGGAATCTTGGTTGCTCTCCACCTTTTTTTTTTTTTTAAAGGCAGCCATCTTATTTTCTGAGAAAGGGTCCCTCATTGAACCTGAAACTGCCCAATTTAGCTAGACTGGCTGTCCAGTGAGCTGAGAGATCTACCTGTCTCTGCACACACCCAGCACTGCAATTATAGGCATGTGCCACCATGTTTGCCTTCTAGGTGAATGCTAAGGATCTAAACTCGGGTTTATGCTTGGATAGCAGTTACTTTATCCATTGAGCCAACTCCTCAGCCAGTCTTGCACATGATGTTCATGTCTGTGAAAGGACACAGGGTTTCTGTTTTGAAGAGAAACAGGCTTGAGACATACCACGGCCTGTACCCTCCCCTTGATTCTCACTGCGGTCCCTGTGACTGCCTTTGGGGCCTTGGGTACTATAGCAGGACACTGTTGGACTGTGACTTACATGATGCCCAGAATGTTCATTCCCAGGATTCTTTGCTGATTCTACATTCTGAATGTACCAAACACTGGGCATCTGGTGGGTTGGAAGGTTCTGGGTTTCACCTTGCTCTGGGGCATGGGAGAAAAATATAACCTCACTTTTCCTCGAGACACTTTCACTTTGTAAACTCATGTTCAAGTTTTGTCCAGCATAGGCAAACCAGTGTCAGCAGATGGGTGGTAGTGCAAAGGCCATGTGTGACAAGTGCTACAACCAGATGACCACAATGGGATGGTGTGGAATACCATAGGGTACTCTATAGGGGCAGAGGTTCATAGGTGAGAATCATCCTGGAAGGCTGACAGCACTGGGTGTGAGGGGACAGAATGGTAGACAGGAACTTGGCCCCTTCGGGGAACAAAGGTTTGCCAGAGTCTCAAGCAGGTAGTCATCAGTGTAGACCAGAAAGGGCTGGATGAAGAGAAGCGGGGCAAATGATGCCAATCCCTTTTTCTTCTAGACCCAGCGCCCCATCCAGACCAGCTGTCCTTGACGGACAAACCTAGTTTCCCAGCTGCTCAGCAGCTCCTGAGCCAGGCAGGCTCCAGCAACCCTCCTGGTGGAGCATCAGCCCCCTTGGCCCCATCTTCCCCTCCTGTGACTACTGTAATCCCTGCAGCACCAGCCACCAGCACCGTGCCAGAGTCAGCAGCAGGGACTGCCATGCAGGCAGGAGGTCCAGGGACTCATCAAGGACCAGCCAGTGTTCATGAGACCCCCCAGCCACTGGCAGAGACACACTATACCCAAAGTGCTGCCCAGCCCCTTAGTACTGGCCAAGGACCTTGCACTCCAGCTCTGGAAGCCTCTCGCTGCTCCACAGGTCTGGGGGAGCCCATCTCAACCAGGGAGGTCAGCACGCAAGGAGAGACCCTGTCTGCTTCAGTGCCAGAGCCCAGCCCTCCCACTGGGGCCACACAATCTGTACCGGGTCAGCCACCAACCCCATTGCCCATCACAGTGGGGACTATCAGTCTGGCAGCTCCCCAGCTCCCCAGTCCCCCTCTGGGGCCTACTGCCCCACCACCACCCTCAGCCTTGGAATCTGATGGGGAAGGGCCACCCCCTAGGGTGGGCTTCGTGGACAACACCATCAAAAGTCTGGATGAGAAACTGCGGACTCTGCTCTATCAGGAGCATGTGCCCACCTCCTCAGCCTCGGCTGGGACCCCCATGGAGGCAAGCGATAGAGACTTCACCCTGGAGCCCCTGCGAGGAGACCTTCCCTCAGCCTTGAGTGACAAGACCCCAAGCCTCACCCAGCAGACCCAGCCCTCAGTGAGTAGTTTGATTCACCCCAGTACCCACTCCCTGGCCATGGCTGGAGGCAGATAGGCATCCCAGCTATGCCTGACTGGCTGTCTTGGTGACTACCCATGGTATGTGGTGCCAAGCAGTTCAGCTCAGTTGTTCATCTGGAGGAGGCAGGGCAGGCCAGAGACAGTTCTAGTCATAGAGGTAGCAGATCATTGGTTTAAGATTTAGTTACTGAGACATTGATAAGCCAAGCTCACAATTCTCCCCCTTTTCTGTTTTTCTTCTTTTAGTTGGAAAAGTCAGAAACAGCCCCTGCAGGATGGGCCCTGGGCCAGCGGGAACAGGGTGCATCTTCTCCAATGACAGGTAACATCTCAAGATCAAAGTAGTACAGGCTACACTCCGCAGGTACCACAGGCCTCCTGGAAACCAGAGCCTTCGTACCCTCATTCTTTCAGGGATGAAACAGCCCATCAAGTTTCAGAAGGAACTGTTCTTACAATCCAAAGAAAGAGTCCTGTCTGGGAATGTGAGCTAGGATAAGGGAGGGGTGTACTAGGGCCCTGTAAAAAACATATCTAGGCCCCCAACTCCCTGATGACTGGGCAGCTAAGGATAAAGAGAAAGGGGGTGGGGCTAGAACCCACTGCTTTCTTCCTCTGTGGTAGCTGTGCATCTTGAGGGGAACTCTTACTTAGGTTCATGGGTTTGGAGGGGTGTGTAGAGGTCAGAGAATAACTTGTAGCCATTAGCTCCCTCCTTTGATCATGAGGATCTTGAGAATCCTCTTAGATCATTAGACTTAGTGGCAAGTACTTTAACCCACTGAGCTATCTCACCAGCCCTTTTTTCTTCTGAGATAGCTGTGTAGCCCAGGCTGGCCTTGCGCTTGCCTTGATCCCTGCCTCTGCCTTCCTAGTTGCTCAGATCACATGGTTCTTGATTTGTTATCAAACATTTGAGTCTGATCTACTTTCTAAGGTGCCAGGGCTCCTCACCAGATTTCGTGGGGATCAGCAGAATAAGTGTTATGAGCCAGCTGGACCTGGCAAAGGCAACTCCATGTTGTCAGTAGCAGGTGACCCCTCAGGTCTGAACTGCCTTGGCTGTGAGAGATGCAGTCCAGCTCCACCTGGTGGACCCAAGAGGCAGCTGTGTTGGTTTCTGGGCTAGTGCTTCAGGGGGTTGGGGGCAGCTCTTCAGTTGATCTAACCCAGTGCCAGCCTTGAGCTAAGGTCTCCATCCCAGATCATTTATTTAAAAGGTAATGGAGCCTCTGTATCCTGTAAGGGGTATTACCTGCAACCACAAATCCATACTCTTCTCAGAGTAGGGGGGTTGTTTCAAAAGGCTGACTGATGATCCAGGTCTAGATGGGTGAACTTTTTTTTTTTAAGACAGGGTTTCTCTGTGTGGCCCTGGCTGTCCTGGAGCTCACCTTGTTCACCAGGCTGTCCTTGAACTTTGAGATCCCCCTGTTTCTGCTTCCCAAGTGCTGAGATTAAAGGTGTGCACCACCACACCTGACCCAAAACAGGTGAACGTCATAACAGGCACAGAAATAGACGGAATTCCGTTGGTACTGAGGGCCTATCACGAGGTATGCAAAGATGAAGAAGGGGATCAAGTGCTGCCCACAACTTGGAGAAATAATAACAGAGACCGGATTTGGGTCTCCTTTGGAATATGAGGTTCCTATATAGAGTATACAAGGCACACTTGTGTGAGTCCATGTGTCAGTCTGTGGTTTGTCTTGATGTATAGTGACTCCCCAGTACCCCATGGAAACTTCTTTGGTGTCTGTGCTCTCCCCTCCCCCATCCCAGGTAGCATGTGGCCCAACTCTGGCCCTAGCCTGCCAATGACTTCCCACATCAGTGGAAAGGGTCTCTTTGCTCACACATACTTCCTAGCTGGGATTTTTCTCCTTAGCTCTTCAAAGCAGCCTAAGGAGGCTTGCCAGAAACATAGTACTATCCCCACTCTAAAAACAGAGTACTAGGGGAATGATTGTGTGTGTGTGTGTGTGTGTGTGTGTGTGTGTGTGTGTGTGTGTGTAGCAGGCATTCCTTATGCCCCACTAAGTAGAGTTAGGATCTGCTCCACAGCATTCTCTGAGGTCTTCCTAAAGCCAGAGGCATCTAGGAAAAGAACATCAGGGTACAGATTGTCCAAAATAAGAGTAGTCCACCTGACACATCATACGTCTTCCCTTCCTCAGGCTGGTGGCTGTTTCCCAGGACATGATGTCCCCAAGATGCCACAGATAGGGTACCACAGTGCATTCTCAGTCTTCAGAGCCCCTGGAATGTCAGCCCTCCCTGTCCAGTGGCCATACCCCCACTGTGTGGGCCTCTGGGCTGTGAGCCATCCCTTACTGTCCTCTCCCCAGCTTCAGTAATGCTGTCGTGTCCCTACAGCAGAGTCATCTTCCAGCAACACACTGGGCTGCGACAGTGACACAGGGCAGGTGGCCTCGGACTCCCCCACAGCACCCAGTGTCCCCCAGGTAAAGGAGACTCTTAACATGCACTTAGCCAGAAGGGGGCAGGGAATTCTGGTTCTCACTGACTCTTCATTTCTGTTCCTTCCTCAGGATGCCTCCGTTTCTTCCATCCCTACACACATGGATCCCAAAGATCAGAACAGTAGTGTTCCCAGAGAAGCCTTGGTGGCACCCATGCAGAGTTACCCAGGGACCTTCACAGAAGGCAGCCCGGCCCAGCTGCGTGGCGCCCGGGACTCCGGGTCACCTCATAAGCGTCCTGGGCAGCAGGACAGCAGTTCACCGGCCAAAACTGTGGGCCGCTTCTCTGTGGTCAGCACTCAGGATGAGTGGACTCTGGCTTCACCTCACAGCCTGCGGTACTCTGCTCCACCTGATGTCTACCTGGATGAGATCCCCTCTAGCCCTGAGGTGAAGTTGGCAGTGCGGCGGGTACAGACAGCCTCCTCCATCGAAGTTGGCGTAGAGGAGCCTGCCTCCAGTGACTCTGGGGATGAATGCCCAAGAAGGAGGACCCAGGTGCAGAAGCAGTCCTCCCTGCCGGGTAGTGGTGGTGTAGCAAGTGACTTTGTGAAGAAGGCCACTGCCTTCCTGCACAGATCTTCAAGGGCTGGCTCGCTGGGCCCTGAGACACCCAGCAGGGCAGGTGTGAAGGTCCCTACCATCAGCATCACCTCTTTCCACTCCCAGTCATCCTATATCAGCAGTGACAATGACTCGGAGTTTGAGGATGCAGACATAAAGAAGGAACTGCGCAGTCTTCGGGAAAAGTACGTTTTAGAGGGTGTGGCTCACCTAGCCAGAGTGGGTCTCACCCAGCCAGCACAGGGAGGGGATGGTAGCCAACATGGATGGGGAGGACTCATCTAGCCAGCCTGCACCTAGTCAGTTCTTTTGGATGGAGTTTAGATCTAGCCGTGGGGTGTCTACTGGTGGGCTCTAGTCAGGGTAATGGGGCAGTGGAGAGGCCAGTTAACTCTTACCCTCCAAGCAGAGGCCCCATCTAGGATGTCTTTGCACTGGTGCAGCCACGCTCTGCCACTTGCGTGACTATCGTAGGCTCTTGCTGTATGTGCTAGGATCAGGAGACCTGCATCTTCTTCAGATTTTTTTCCTCACCTCCTTCCTTCTCTATTGATTGGCCCATCTCTCCCTGTCCCAGAGTATCTCTCAGCTTACCTCTCACCCAGGAAGTACTCACTCTGCCCCTCTATGATCATGGGTCACTAATACCCTGAGCTACCCTTCAAGGTGGGAGGGTAGAACTTGAGGGAGGAGCTCCTGGAGTGTGGCTCATGAGAACCCATCAGTGGCTGAAAAGCAGAGATTTGCTTCAACTGTCTAAATGAGCTCAGGAGCTACAGGTGCCTTGAGAGAGGAGGAGACACTGAGAATGCAAAGATTCTGAGCAGGGGAGTGGGGGCATGAAGACTGCCAGTCTTGGGGCTATTAGCAAGGTGGTCCCAAGTGACCATAGCGGAACGTCTGTTGAAGTGAGGAAATGGAGGAGCGGGCACCACTTGAAACCTCCGAACAGATCTCTGCTCTGAATCTGAAAGGAGTCTGCTGACCCCAACAGACCCACAGGCAGACAGCCTTCCTCTGTAAATGCTTCTATCTCTCCTTAAATTTGCAGGGAGAAAATCACTTCTACTCTGTTATTGGTTGGTTTGTGTGTGCGTGTGCGTGTGTGTGAATGAATGTTCATGTGTGTTTGCACTAGTATGCATACACTTGTGTATGCAAATCAAGGGATTAGAGAGGCCAAGATCAGGCGTCTCATTACTTCCCCCCTTAGTTTTAAGACCGAGTATCTCACTGAACCTGGGTTCACAAATTTGTCTAGACTTCCTGGCCAGGTTACCATAAGCATCCTCCTGTCTCTTCCTCCCCAGTACTGGGGTTACAGGTGTGCCGGGGTTACAGGTATGACAGGGTTACTGGTATGACAGGGTTACTGGTGTGCCAGGATTATAGATGCGCCAGAATTATAGGTGTGCTGGGGTTACAGATGTGCCAGGTTTATAGGTATGACAGGGTTATAGGTGTGCCAGGATTACAGGTGTGCCAGGGTTACAGGTGTGTCACGATTACAGATGTGCCGAGATTACAGGTGTGATGAGGACCCAAATTCAGATCCTCATGCTTTCATGGCAGGCACTTTACTCAATGGGTCTTTGATATTTTTTTATTTTTATTTATTTACTCATTTTTTTATTTTAGGTAAAGAAAGTCTTTTTAAAAAAACTTAGAGAGCAAGGCTTAACACCTCTCCTATATTTCTAGTACTCTGGAGGCCGAGCTAAAAGGATTGCAGAAAACTCAAGACTAGCCTAGGCTACATATTGAGCCCCAAGACAGCCAGGGATACATAGGGAAATCCTGTCTTAAACAAAAGATTGGCTCCCATTGAAGATGTAGGGGGGAGGTTAGTATTTGTCTTTTCATTTTTTAACTGAAAAAAACACCTCTATTTTCAACATAAGGGCTAGAGGAAGGAGGCTGGGGCCCATGTCAGAGTGATAATAGCAGGTCTCCTAAGTACAGTGAAGTTTAGCTCCTACCATGGCAGGAGGCTAGCAGGGGAGATGTTACCATCTCCCATAGGTCCCAGCAGGGACCTGTATTCTTCCTTTTGCTGTCCTGGAGACTGCCCTGCCCACACCCTGTTCTATCTGCAGTCTACCTGCACCATAACCATGATGGTAGCCCTCTGCAGTAGATATAGTGGAACTGTTCGTCGGTTGCATGTCTTATACAGTGCTGGTCATTCTCTAAATCATTTTCCCTCTTCCTGGTTGCCTTTCGTGAGGGAAAATAATACACCTTGTCCTGATGTGCCCTAATAAACAGAGGTAACCATCTGTGCATGGTGCTGCACACTGTAATCCCAGCACTTGAAGGTAGAGTCAGGAGAATGGTAGTCTTGGTTCTGGGCATCTGCTAATTTTCTGCCTGTACCAATGTCAAAGGGCTTTCAGGGAAAGCAGAAGTGTAGGTGTGGAAGGATCCATGCTTCCTTGGCTATTGAGACAGTTTAATGATCGTGAGTCTGTGTGTCTGAAAACTTGACTTATGTGTTCCCACCTGGCTTAGATGGTGCCATTGAAAGCCTGTAGGCAAGCCAGCACTTCTTGTGCTGATGCAGCCTAGCCTTTCCCTGAAGGAGAAGCCCACCTGCCCTGCCTCCTCTCTCCTGCTCCAGGCACCTGAAGGAAATCTCGGAGCTACAGAGCCAGCAGAAGCAGGAGATTGAAGCCCTGTACCGACGCTTGGGCAAGCCGCTCCCTCCCAATGTGGGGTTCTTCCACACCGCACCCCCTATGGGCCGCAGGAGAAAAACCAGCAAGGGCAAATTGAAGGCTGGCAAGCTACTGAACCCCCTGGTGCAACAGCTCAAGGTCGTGGCCTCCAGCACAGGTCTGCTGCTTCTACGGGAAGGCTGTACCTGGGCTGAGGAGGGAGGGTACTGGGGGACCCCAAGTTAGCCTGAGAGGCTGGCTCTGGGTTGGTATAGTATCTCCTGACCTAAAAGAATTTGGGGTTTTCTGTTCTTTTTCCTGGATCTCCTTATACTGGAGGTGGGAGTCTCAGCAAGGCCAGGGAAGCCCCAGGCCTCCGCTCTAGTGCCAATAGAAAGGCCCTATAACTCAGGCACACATCAGCCCCTGCTCGCCGATGTGGTCCGGAGGCTGCCTTTGCAGGCAGTGAGAGGATGGGCTGTTCTCCAGGCCTTGCAATGGTGGTACCCAGTCCCTGGTGCTGCAGAGGTTGGACACCAGGCAGCCCTCTTTGCATGTTAGGGTTCCCTTGAGGCCCCTAGAGTTGTAGTTCAGGGTGCACTCTGAGGGGGTGGGGGGATCCGCAAACCCCAATTTCCAAACATGAGAGATGAGAAGGCACTACTGAATGACCTGCATGCACTCCCTAATTGTGAAACCACTACACAAGTGTTGTAAACACAGTGCCAATCCCAAAGCTAAGGGGAGGCTCTGTGGTGACATGTGCACAGGCCATGCCGTTTTTGAGCCCACGTCCATTACCTGCCACTTACTTGCACAGCATAGGTCTGGCCCAGCACTGGGACTTGGTAAGGGGGGACACTTTCTTTGGTTGGCCCCAGCACTTCAGACTAGGAGCTTGTCTGTATACTGGTTTTCTGCAAGAGACTCAACTTCCCCAAGGTCACCCAGCAGAGAGCAGGAAGCCAACCCAGCCACACCCTTCCCTGCCCAGTGGCGCCTCATGGTGCCTGTCACCTCTTCTCCCCCGCCTCGCCCAGGTCATTTGTCTGACTCCAGCAGAGACCCTCCCACTAAGGACCCTGCCCACGCCAGCACGCCCCCGGGCACCAAGGCAGTTCAGACCCAGCAGCCCTGCTCCGTTCGGGCCTCTCTGTCCACAGACATCTGCTCCGGTTTAGCCAGTGACGGAGGCGGAGCGCGTGGCCAAGGTGATTTCCAGCTTGCCTGTCTCCACGCATGTGCCAGCCACGTAGGGCCTCAGTGGTGTCCAAGAGCACGCCTGTATGTGTAGAAGGGGTCAGAGCTACAGCTAAGGCTGCTCAGCAGCTTTATAAAAACAAACCAAAATAGGAGAAATTTGTAAAGGTGTAGTCTTTGGATACAAAGAATGGAATTGCCCCGCCAATGTAAGCGGCTCAGAGGCAGGTGATGGGTTGCTAAAGTGGACCTCAGGAAGTAGCCATGACTAGGAGGGATCAGCCCGATGACTGGGGAGGGGGCGGGGCCTGGCATCTTGCTGTGTTCTGCGATGCCTGTTCCTAGGAGGCCCTGGCTACCCTGCCCTGCCTGCTTCCCACAGCAGAGCCAGACGGTGCTAAACACCGGGTCCTTCCAAAGTCCACGGGACGGCTAGGGGACAAGGGCTCAGCTCTCAGGCTGGGATGTCTGCTCATCACTGCCAAGGACGGCAGCAGCTGCTCGATAAGGCGCTTTCCTGTCCTCACCATCTCTGTCCAGAGAAATCATGGTGACCGATAAAGGTGCCCCACCTGCCCCACCCCTCCTCCTCCGGGCCGCTTCTCTTCTGCTCCTACTGTTGCCTCCTCCCATTCTGTGGTCAGTGGCTTTGGTGCTTGGGCTGGGCTAGATGGAGCCGTTGATGTTAAGTTACAAGGCTGGTGTGGCTGTTGGTGTGGAGGAGGAATCGCAGCAACCTATACTTTATAAGTGTCTCTCTGTTTTCTTCCCTTTATATTCATTTGCAGGCTGGACGGTTTACCACCCAACGTCTGAGAGAGGGGCCTATAAGTCTAGTAGCAAGCCTCGTGCTCGATTCCTCAGTGGACCCGTATCTGTGTCCATCTGTCTGTATTTGTTCTTTTGTATTTTCCCACCTCCTAGCCCTCGGTTTCTTCCCTCCCCTACCCCGTCTTCATTACCTCTCATACATTTCATAGGATGCCACTCCAACCCCTAAAAGTCACCTCCTCCATGCAGAAGGTGGACCCCACAAGTCTTTCCTATTGCACAAGGTGTCCATAGTCACCCAACTCCAGACAGCTGTGTGCATGCTCTTGGCTGCATCCCGGCACCAAAATCATGTGCAACAGTGTACCTACCTCCGCCACGGCCTCTCCATCCCACACATGCCAGCCATTCCGCACCCCTCCTGTCACCTCATTTATTTTCTTTTCCTCTGTTGAACGTAGTTTTCTTTTCTGTTGCAATTGTGGCCAGTACACATGTCTGCTGTCTCCCAGTTCCAATGACAACAAAAAGACAACCCCAGCCTTCTCCAGATACCCACTGTGTCACACATGTACCTAAACTCCCACCACATGCATGTAGCAGACTTATATAGCCCTAATGTCTCTGGAAGGTGTGACTTCTGTGTAGGGCCAAAGCCCAGCACCCAGCTCTGTCTCCATCCTCTTTCCCATTCCCTGCATGTGGAGATGCTAAGAATGTGCTTCAGGGGTGTTGGGGGTAATAGATCAGTGGCAGAGCACTTGTCTAGCATGCAAAAGAAAGGCCCTGGGTCCTTTTCTAACCCCTGCACTGCAAAACAAAGAATTTGCTACAGCTAGGGCTTCCTTGTCCTCAACCCCATCATACAGGGAGGACTCATCTCCTCTGCCATTTCTCCCTACTCTCTCCTAACTCCAACTCAAAAAGATGCTAGACACCTGCCCCGTTCCACATAGCTCTTGCATTGGAACCTACATCCTGCCTGGGTCCCTGTTATCTCCCACCTGGCTGGAGCACTCTGCTCCAAAGTCTTCAGCTAACCCATGTGACATCAGGGATATGAAGCCAGTGAGGCAGCTCCTCCACCTTCCACCAGACTCACACAGTGCCAGTCTCTCTCACAGGCCCTGGGACCGGTTTCTAGTGCCCAGGAGTGACCACCTACTGGGACAGATTCACCATGGCGTGATTTATTTTTAACCCTCATAATGATTGGCAGATCCAAAGCTGTGGAGCTTTTAGGTTTTTGTCTTTTTTAATAGGGAAAAAAAAGGAGCTTTTTGACAATCGGATTGGAGATACTGGTTTGGGGCACATGACTTTTTGCTTGTACAATAAAGATACATTGTGCTTGTGGGGACTTAGAGGCCATTAGGAACTATTGCCACTCCCTACTCTTTGCATCAGAGACACACAGTAGGTCATCCTTTTCAAGGTGGATGGGTCAAGGGCACATGGCTATGTGCAAGTACCAGGGGCTTCTTGGCATCTTCTTCTCTGTTCAGTAGTCTGTCCATTTCTGACACAGTGACATCTAGCTTGCAGTGTGTCTCTAGCTTCTGGTCAGTTGTTGAGCAGAAGATGAGAAGGGCTGGGAGAGCTCCTCCTGCCAGCCTCATTCTGACCCTTGCTTGCCTGAGGCCTCTCCTGCTGTGTCTTGTGGGCCCACAGCTCACATGAGGATGGTCACCAGGTGTGATAGCAACTGTCCCCAGGGCAGAGCACATGGTAATTTGTCACAGTGATTACAGTCATGAGAGCAGTTTTCTTATCTCAGGTCATGTTTTTAAATGGTGTTCACTGGCTTTACTGTGAGTTATTTGCCTGAGATTAAAATACGCATGCACGCACACACACACACACACACACACACACACACACTCACACACGGGAGGGGGGTAGGGGGGGACCAGAGAGAAGAAACATACAGTTGCCAGATGGTTTCAGGTGTGGTGCTGCCTGTGCGTAATTTGCTGGTTCTTAGCCTGGCCTGCCAAACCAAACTGGACTGGCTCAGCATTCTCTGGCCCCTACACCTACTCAAGTGGCTGTCAGGCAGGTCCCAGGTGAGACCCTACTCTGGCCTCTCTCACTGTGATTCATTGTGATACACAGTAGGGAGAGTCTTGTGCTAGCCCACTCTGTGGAAATGAAAACCCAAAGGCCCTTTTATCCTGCATGCTTCTGGCCTCTGAGCTTTAGGGATCCAGGCCTCTCGCTAAGATGTCTATTTGTCTGTCTGTGTGATGGTTTCTGGATAACCTGCAGAGTGTCCTGAAGAGATGTGAGCCTGGAGTGTCCGGGGAGAGCAGTGCTTCTTCCTGGGCATGAGAGGACAAGTAGCAGAAGGAGGGAGCCTGGCCAAGAGCCTGAGGGGAGAGGAGGACTTTCGGGACAGAGTGTGCAGGTGGCTGCTAAGATGTGTACTTACCTCTATGAAGCTTCGTGATTAGGGATGACCTTAATCAACCTAGAGTTTCAGCTCATAGCTTTGATGTGTGACACCCCAACTTCCTAGAGACAGGCTCTAGGGAAACAATATTCTTGAAACTTTAAGTACCGAAAGATCTGGGCTTCCATGAAGCCCAGAGAAGGAAAACAAGCCCCTGAAGGGCAGGTTGAGCTCAGGTCACTGGGTGAGCTGGAAGACCTGTCTCTGGTGGAGCCAGGCAGAGCAATAGAGGGCTCCAAAGGCAGATTTGAACCTGAGACAAGGAGCAGGTAGAGATAGGCCGTGGGTAGAGAGACTTTGTCTTAGTCAGTGTTCTATTGCTGTAAAAAGACACCATGACCACAAAAATTCTTATAAAACATTTGATCGGGGCTTGCTTAGAGTCCCAGAGTTTCAGAGTTACCAGCATGGCAGGGAACATAGCAGCACACAGGCAGACGTGGTACTGGAGAAGTAGTTGTGAGTTCTGTATCTGGATCTGCAGACAGCAGGAAGAGAGAGACACCAGGCCTGGCTTGGGCGCTTTTTTAAAATGTATTTATTTATTAATTTTGTATATAGTGTTCTGCCTGCATGTAGGCCAGAAGAGGTCACCAGATCCCATTACAGATGGTTGTGAGCCAATATGTGGTTGCTGGGAATTAAACTCAAGACCTCTGGAAGAGCAGACAGTGTTCTTAACCACTGAACCATCTCTCCAACCCCTCCCATTTATCTATCTATCTATCTATCTATCTATCTATCTATCTATCTATCTATCTACTTACCTACCTATCTGGCTTAGGCTTTTGAAACCCCAAAGCCTATTTCCAATGGCACATTTCCTCCCACATGGCCACATCTACTCCAACAAGATCACACCTCCTAATCCTTCTCAAGTAGTGCCACTCCTTGATAAGTAAGCTTTCAAATATATGAGTCTACAGGGACCATTGTTATTCGAACCACTGCCAGCCTCCAAGGAGTGTGGATCCTAAATCAGTTCCCTTCTTCCAGCTTGGGTAGGGTCCTGGACCCAATGGTGCACTTGCTTGTCCCTCTCTGTGTTAAACAGTGCCACCATGCTTATCCTAAAAAACAATAGAACAGAGAAGAGGTGTGAACCAAAACCCAAGGCCACGCTTGGGCTTCTGTTGGTGAGAAACTGTCGGTACAGCCTACTGAGACACTTCTTTTGTGTCTGACCCATGCTCAGGCAGGCATGGTCACGTTTCTTTCTGTGGGTTAAACATGAGATCTCATGGTATATCACTTCATCGTGTTCTCATTTGCCTCGAGTCTGTTTCATGGACCCTCTTAAGCCCTCCCAGCCCTCTTCCACTTTTGAATTGTTCTTATCTCTTACTAGTGAGAGAAAATACAGTGAGGTCCCCAACAGGGCACAAGAGAGGCCGAATCCACACACTGTTGCCCAGGCTTACCACTGAGGGCTGTGAACGTAGACATGCTAGCTCCCTGCTCTGTAAGACCCAGGGATATTGCAGTTCAAAGCCAACTTAAGGCGCCCTGCACTGAACTGAGGCATCTTGTTTCTGAACTGAGGCTTCGTGGGTAGTTTTGAGTTATTTTCTCTGCTTGAGAATATTATCCCTTATAGAAACACCTCTGGGAGAATTTTACCTTTGACATCAGGGTAGGGTATGTGGAGGGCCTGTGGACAATAGTTAGAACTGGCCTGCGGGAGGTTCAGATGGGGCTAAACCATCTGGACTGGCTACAAGGAGCTGGGCAGGAGCTACTTTGTACCACGAGGGCTGACTCCCTGAGGAGGTCTGTTCTTATGAACCTCATCAATATTTGAATACTAAGATGCAGAGAACAGATGTGAGGGTTTGCTCCAGGCTGCAGCCACTCCTAGTCTTTTCATCTGAGCTCCCCATCTGCCATGCTTGAGAAGTCCTTGTTGCCAGCTTAAGAAATCCTTAGGACCTAAGGCCCTAAGGGTGGTGGCTGTAGACTGTGGAAAGGATGTGCATGGTTTGAACCAGCTTGTTATGCAGAGACCTCACCTCACTGCAGGGATGAGTAGGGTATCAGAGGAGACCAGGATGGGATTGGTTGAAGCCCGCCTGCCTCTGGCTGGCTTGATTACTCACCTAGTGCCATCCTGGGGAGCAGGAGCCTGCCAGTCCCTATCCTGGTGCAGTAGAGGTGGGGGCCAACTTCGCTCACCAGATGCCCAAAGCAGAGATGGTATTTGTGGTTACTGAGAGCCATGTATGAATATGCAGTGCTATTGGCATGGTTCTGGATAACCCCCCCCCCCCAAGGCTCTGCATCAATGCAGAGAGCAATGTGGACATAGAATGACAAACACTGACCGGTTTGTCTAGAGGCTGGTTCTGTGTACCCTGGTCATCTGGGGCCAGGCCAGGAAGGATATAGAGGATGGGAGCTAATGACCATGGTCACCTAAGACAGCCACAGCCAGTTCATCTAGTATACTATGAACTATGACAGTAGCCAGGACTGAGTCCCACATCCATAGCCCCTTTTCCTCCAAAAGTAAACTGAGATTCCATCCTTGCAACACATGTTATCTTCCAGATTCCTCCTGCTTATCTCTTCTTTCTATTTGAAAATTGAACTACTCAACAAAACGCCTCATTTTCCCCCCCACTATAGCCTCGGAGACCATATAGAATAAACTTAAAGTCCATTGCATTTGGGCTTCATGAACTCTGGCCAAGGGGTGGCCAGCACTGACGCACTATCCCCCAGGGTGAGAGTACCAGTGCTTCTAAAAAAAGTTTTAAGTGTTCAGATTTCCCAAACCTCTAGACTGGCTGACTGGTGAGTGAGCCAGTGCTGTGGGTGAGACCACTCCCCTCCTGGGGGAATCTGTTTAGGACTGGGGGATCTAAGGGCTGGAGTACAGACCTGTTATGCTAGTGTGGCTTTGCCAAGTGACCTTGGGGAAGTCTGAGCTCTTCCTTGCCAGTTATAGCTATAGGTTAAGATAGAATGGTGGCACCTACTCTAGCCCAGGCTGGCCCTGGGTTCCTGGGTTACTCCACTCCTCTAAACACTGCCAGATGTCACATTCTGTATGTTGTCTACCTGACCCTAGGTGGGCTCAGGGCAGTGGGGCTAGACCTGCTTAGTGGTGGTCCA
The DNA here is from genome assembly GCF_963924665.1 of Micromys minutus. Lineage (NCBI taxonomy): Eukaryota > Metazoa > Chordata > Mammalia > Rodentia > Muridae > Micromys > Micromys minutus. Next base: position 104,567,695 of record NC_137969.1, read on the forward strand.
GTAAGGATGCTTCTCATGCCCTTGGGGAAAGTGAGCCTGTAGAAAAGAGGCACAGTGTCTCCCCAAATTTATATTAACCCCAAGACAGATTCTAATATTCCTGCTAGGTGTCCCTGTATGACCTGGTCCAAGGCAGCCATCTGGGATCCAGAATTGGCCTCAGACCTGCAAAACAATGTATCTTTTTGCACTTGGAAAACCTCTGGTGGCCTTGGTGGCCAGCCCAGGCTGAGCCTGGCTCCATTCAGGGACCCCATGGCTGACTTTCAATGGGTTCCCCTGCCTCAACCAGTGGGGCTCCTAAAGGCCTGGTGTTTAAAACCCAAGCAGTGTGATTTGCAACTTTTTTTTTTTTTTTTGGTTTGTTTTTCTGCTTTTCTTTTTTCTTTCTCTTTTTCTGGAATATGCTTTTAGAGACAAAACACTTCTCCCTGAAGCTTGGAGGCTTGCCCTGGCACCCCTGCCTCCTCAGCGAAGTCCATGAGAGCCTGCACACGAACTCTGGGGATGTCACCCTGTTTTCCCAGGCCAGGCTGGCCTTCCTCTCCGACTGCTGCCTGTGTCTGTCCCCCCTGCACACTGATGACTTTTGCTTACATGTGGTAGCGTGATCGGTGTGTGCTGTTCTGCCTAACCCTGTGGTCTTGTGTCCTTTGTTCTTCCCTTACAGGGTCAGCCCTGAAGCGTCTCTGCCTAGGCAAAGAACACAGCAGTAGTAATTATCTGGGTTTTTTTTAACCTCCTCTGTCCCCTCTCATTGCATGGGCTTTGTCGTGGCTAACGCGCATCAGGGCCTCCCACGAAAGTGTGGCCTGCTCTGCCCCTGACCCACAGGGCTCTGCTTTGCTTCTGCCTGTCTGGATAGCTCCTCCCTCCCAGCTCCTCTTTGTGTCTCCATGGCTCCTACAGTTTGTGCTATCTTGCCAGTCACCTCTTATTAGGCTTGTCCTTCTCTACAGTGTCCATATATTGCCGTTTATTAATTGGGATCTTTTCCAAAACCATAGGCATCAGTGTTTCTTTGAAGTGCTAATGATGAATGTTTCCCTGAGGAGGGATACCAAGGCTGAATGGGTATTAGTCAACCTGGGCCGCTGACACACACACCCCTTTGCTCTTCCTTGTCTGTTTATTTTTAATTTTCCCACTCCTGTTTTTTCTGGCTGAAAACCTCATATAGCAATAGCTGTCTGTTGAATCTCATCACTAACGTGTAGTTCTTTGTCCGTGCTTCCCATCACTGGCCACTAAAGTTCACTACATTTTGGAACAGCTTGCTTGAAGAGATGGTCATTAGCTGTTTGGGTTTTTTTTTTTGGTGGGTGTATTTTGAGGGGTGTATAGACATTTTAAATTGGCTTATTCAAAATTGCTAGGTGGGATTGTGTGCTTTGGGAGGGTAAGGAGAGGAGGAGACAATTCAAGTCCTGTGCTGGCCGTTCAAACAGTCTCTCAGCAAATCAGCCAAGCTCTCTAATCTGGAGGCTGGTTCCCAGCTCCCTGCCTCGTGGTATCACCTAGCTACGGTTTGGAGGGTATGGGGCCTGCCCAAGGGACTGTGGGTATGATAGCTTTCATTCCCACCTTCCCAAATGCGCTGACAAGAAAAGGCACCATTTCCTTATCTTGAGTTCCAAACTGTTAAGCAATCAGAATGCACAAGAACACAATGAACAATCTGTCCAGGGGTTCTGGGAAACTGGTGGTGGTGCTCATTTCTTGAGCAATCTGAAAAGGAATCCTGAGAACCTGACCCCATCCTTGGGATGCCAGTGTCCATGTGTGTCAGGTTGTGCCCACATGTCTGGTTATGGGTAGCATGAACTACCCAAGCTCTCACATGTGAATCTAATGGGACATGTTGTGGTAGGCCTAGGGTAAACTCTTAATGGAGACTGTCAACTGTTCAGGGTCCTCTTCCCTGGACTATCTTTAAAAACTAAACCACTTTAAAAAAACTGGCACAGCCCAGTCATCCATAGCCTACAGGGTCTTCATGGTGTCTAACGCCAGGTAGCAAAGCCCTCTGATGCAGACCACCTCTTGAAGCAAGGTGTTGCTTGGGCAGAGTAGGCCATTGATTGTCCCAGCCATCATGTGAGAATGACTGTGGCCAGCCTGTCAGTGGTGCTAGGTGAGTGTGTGGCGTCACCAATCCTGGCCTATATGACTCCCCAGGGTCTTCCACCAGCAGCCTGGCCCCAGGCCCTGAGCCAGGTCCCCAGCCCACCCTGCACGTCCAGGCGCAGGTGAACAACAGCAACAACAAGAAAGGCACCTTCACGGATGATCTTCACAAGCTGGTGGATGAGTGGACGACAAAGACAGTGGGGGCGGCGCAAGTGAAACCCACGCTCAACCAGCTGAAGCAGACACAGAAACTGCATGACATGGAGGCCTCTGGAGAGGCTCGGGCTGTGAGTGATCATGGGCACTGGCTCTACCGGGAGGGATATGCTAGTGTAGGCATGGTGGCTGTGGCCATGAGCCATTGCCAAAATCCTGGATGTCAGATGGCAAATCATGCTAAATACTTGGCTTTCGAGGTCAGGGTTCATCTTGTCCAAAAGAATTAGGCCTTTGACCCTGTAATGATTAGGAGGTGAGAGTGACTTCTAGTGGTCCTTGTGACCAGCAGGAGACAGGTTGAGTCTGTGACTCTAGAACTCAGGTACACCAGAATTCCTGAGCTAGATAGCCAAAGTCTGCCAACATCCTCATTGTGGACAGACACACCTCCATCTGCATGATGTCCGTCTGTCTCCAGGCTATAGAAAGGGCAGATGTACCTCATTCCTGAGTGGGAGCTGCATTCAAGTGGGACCAACATGGTCCAGGGCAAATAGCCCACCCTCGAAGGTGTTGGCACATAATAAGATTTTGGCAGAGCTAGCTGTAGGAGTGCCCCCACTTTTCCAGCTTTCTGGAGGAGTGTGTGGAAGATTGCTGTTATTTCTACTTTAAATGCTTCATAAAGTTTATGGGTGAATCCATCTGGGCTAAGGGATCGTGTGGGTGTTATTTTCAGGGTGGAAAACATCCCTCTGCGAACTTGTGCTTTGAAACACATGGAATTGGAGGGCTATGGTGAATATCGCGTACCTCAGCCTGCACTGTAGGAGTTGCTGGTAGAACTCAGTACACATCTTTCTCTGGTAGAAGGCTTGCCTTAGGAATCCTGTTTCTTTTACAGTTCTAATACCATTTGGGTGTTCTGTCACATCTTGACAATTTTTTTTTTTTAATTTTGTTTCTCTGGTAATTGCTGCCTTGTCCCTAAATTCACCCAGACTTTCAAATTTGTTACCATGTAATCACTTGTAGCAAGCAGTGTGCTTGATCCCCCAGCCCTGTGTCATTCCCAGGTTGGTCATTTCTGACTCCTCAGTTCTCTAAATGTCTGTCCTTCCTTGGATTCCTGCCGTTTGTCCTTATCTCTTAAGGTTTTGTTAATTCCATGAGCCATTTTAAAGAACTATGTCTTCGATGGTATTCTTTGTTGTGCATTTCATTCATTTGTAACATTGTTTCTGTCTCTGACTGAACTTTCTAGAAAGATTCTTAGGCTCCACTGTGAGTCAATGGCAGAGTTAGGAGGATGCTGGATTGGGTTCCCAGCACTAGAGTAAGAAAGAAAAACTTCTCAATGTGGCTAGGCCATTGATTCTGGTACCTCAAAGCCTATGGTCCTGCTAAATTCACTTGTTAGGCCACTCCTGTGGGTTTCTGTGGGCACAATCTTGTCATTCGCAGATATATAGTTTTTCTTTCCTTGTTTCATCTTGGCTGGGTTCCCTTGTTGTATTGATCAGAAGCATGAAGGAGCCTTGGGGGAAAGCCTAATGCCACCCCTCTATAGGTATGGCTTCTGGCTCCATAGAGGTCTTCACTGCTGAGCATGCCTTCTGTAAAGGGTTGTGGGGACTGGGGAGCATCCATTATGCCAGAACCTGGAACTCTAGTATAGCCCTTCCAGTGGGGTTTATCCTGGAGTGAGATGGAACTGGAGCCCGCTGGACTGTGATATTAAACCTTTTATAGTTACTGTCTTCAGTTTCCCATGTATTTTGTTTAGGACACTGTAGGCTGCCAGTTCTTGGTCTCTCTTGCTGCAGTTATATTCCAGTTCTGTCTTTAGAGGTGCCCCTTCTGGAAGCCATCAGCTTCTTCCCTTACCTCAAAGGCTAATGTACCTGAGAAACCAGAGGGCTGCCCCCGAGTCCCTGCCTCCTGGACTGTTGTAGTTGCCTCATGTTACTCGGCCACCAAAGCAGATGCCATGGTGTCCACTGGGTGGAAATGTGTGGGTCAGTCCTATGCCTGCTCACACCTTGCAGGTTCTGCTCCAAACATACTCTGACTGGTACACAGCTGGAGCTCGTGGCTCACAGGTACCTAGGCCTCCGTGCAGTGAGCAGGGGAGGGAGGACAGCCATTTCCCATCTCTACACTTGGACAACACAAGGAGATCAACTGACTGCAGCCCCTCTGTGCCTTCCTCTTTGTTTCTGTGTCTCCTAGACAACTGTGCCTCGAGCAGGAGTGGCGACATCATGTCTGGCCCCAGTACCTGGCCCTCTGTCCACCACAGCCATTCCTGGAGCCACCCCAGCTCTGCCTGTGCCCATACCAGGTACTGTCCACTCCAGCCTCTCAGGCCTTCCTTGTGCACTGCCTCTGTGTCAGTATGGAGGCCTGCTCCCTGTTCCTGTGTCCTGGGGACCCTGGGTGGCCTCGGGGAGCCCAGAGGGGTCTTGGAGCAGTCAGAGCCCCACTCAGGTCCCTGTGCTCCCAGTGTTTTTACGGCCACCTGTTATCAGCACACCAGGCCCCCGGCTGCACATCATGTAGCCTCCTTCCCTGCCCCTGGCCAAATGGAACACTCTGAAGCGTATGGAAGAACCCAGTTGTGGTTTGGCCTCCTCATGACTCCTTCACATGGGCACAAGGCACAGAGCCCCAGCCGAAGCCCAGGGGGCATGAGAGGGACAGCAAGACACTTTCCCTGCTGCCTCAGACCCCATCACCCTTAGGTTCCTACAGTTCTCACACCCACCGCCTGTCCTTGCGAGAGGATTAGAACCTCGTCATCCCCCTGCAGCAGCTCAGTGCCTTGAATCCCAGCTTTACTGTTTCCTGATGGAAATACATACTTAAAAAGGCCATTGATCCGCAAAACTGAATTTCATTACAGTTGACCTGTGCGTTGCTGTCTCCACTGTGTTATGTTGCCGAGATGGGATTGGGGCACAGATTTGAAGGGAATAGCTAGTTAGAGTGTAAAAGCCTTCTTAAACAGAAACAAAGGGAACGCTGACAATGTGACCTGCAAATGCTGGATAGGCCCAGCTCAGCTCTTGATAGAGTGGGGTCACTCTGGGTGTCTTCAGTAACAGAGCCACAGGGTTAACCTGAAGTTGTTCTCCCTGTGAGGAATGTCACCAGCTTTGTTGAGCCATGAGGATCCTGCCAGGCAAATGCCCTGATAGCCAGCAGGCCATTGTAAGTACCACACAGACAAACACCACCTTCCAGCTCAGGGGTACCACTCACTTTCTTCCTTTTCCATGGTTTTCACAGAGGCCTCTGCTCTGCCCACCCTACCCTGCAAATTCCTCTCCAGGCCATCCTCAGGCCGGCCTACTGAGGGGCGGAGCATTTCTGGAGGTTTCCATGACCCTGGTCTAGGAGGGTGGGGAGATGAAAGCTCCCTGACCCCCTCTGGGTGAATATTTTCTGCCTCCAGTTGGAGGGTGGGCTGCTTGAGGTGACCCCTGCTGTGAACTGTACAGATCAGCTGTACCCAGGAGAGCCAGCTAAATTATTTTGGTTTAAATACACTATTCCATCGATTCGGTTAGAATTGAATTTTCAGGGGACTGTGCAGGGGCTTCTAACTGGCCACAGTGCTGCAATAAGAGATGTAGATTCTCTGAGTTCAGTCTGAACACCACACAGGCCCACTTAGCAAAGTGGAGCCTGCATCCTCTCACTCCTCTTGCACCCGAGTCCTTTCCTACTATGGCAGTGCTAGTGGCATGGGGTCCCCAAGAGTCTGTATGTGTGAAGGAGAAAAATAAACGTTTGCTTGAAAATACTGTGAAATAGCAGCTTTTTTCTTGTTCTCTATTCATCTCAAAGCCAAGCTGACTGGCCTTGTAGAAGATAGTTACAGGTGACCTAGGAGGGCCTGGCCTAGCCTCTGCTTGGAGCCATGTGTCCTGGTCCCCAGAGGATGGAGCTCACAGAGCTGGGGTTGCCTGGTGCTCAGCCCTGGTACTGCTGGGTGTGGCCTGGAACCTGGCATTGCGGCCTACTTTGCAGCCTGTTGTCTGGTCTGCAAGCCACTGTGCATCGGCAGGCATTGCTTTCAGGTAGAAAGGTGACCCTCACAGAAGGCAGCCTGCAATTCCAATCTCATCACAACTAGCACTGGGTCCTAGAAAGCCCAGGTTGTATGAGTCATAGGAACTCCTGGTCCCCCTCCTTCGTGGTTGGTGGGGCTTCTCTTTCAGGTTCTTGAGCTTGTTGAATAGAGTTGGACAAGGCCCAGCCAAGCTCGCATGAGAGGCAGTGGCCTTCCTGAGAAGCCCAGAGCATTATGAAAGATACTGGTTTAGGGAAAGGACCTGCCCTGTGGTGGTTCAGCAAACCCTTTGGGTTATTGTGTGCCCTGTAGACTTGGTCTGGACAAAATGAGACTCATCCTGCTACAGGTGCTGTCTCAAGATACAGCACCAGGCTTGCTGCTTCTGTTTAGACCCCTAAAGCTGTATCACTGTGCCTTCCTTATCTTGGCACTGGCGCTCAGCAGAAGCAGAAATTGAGCGTCACTGTTTTCTCCAGGGCCAGCTTAATCCAGAATGGTCCAGTGGAACAGGGGTGAGTCCTTGTCTTTCTGGGCTTACACAGTCATTGCCAAGTGTCTGGCTATTCTTAGACGATATCCAGGTGGCAGTCAGCCCAGCTCTGTGCAGAGAACAGGGCTGTCTGTACAGTGCATAGCCATCTAACTGGCATGGCTCTGACCCTACCCTTCTTCCTTTGCTTTAGAGGCTCCTGGGAAAGGGACCAGGTGCCTAAGCAGGGCTGTGTGCACAGGCACCAGGGCCCAGCCTTAGGTGAGAGGCCAGTGCCTCGGAGGTCTGTAGTGAGCTGTGGCCATTTTGTTTTCTAGATCCTGAGAGTGAAAAACCCGACTGAGCCGGCCCTACACCAGGCCCACACTGCACCATCCAGGCGAAGAAGCAGCAGACCCCAGGGCAGCCACTCCTCTAGTCCATTCACGCTGTTTTGTAACCACTTTCTAACCATTTTTTTATTCACAATTGGAAACACAAATGTAATGCAAGAATAAAACATATTTTGGGGGAGACAGGACTTTGGTATTTCAAACTTCCTCCTTTCCATCGGTCCTCTAGACAGGCAGTAGGTAGAGCAAAGAGTTGGAGAGAGGTCTGCCAGCCCATTCTCTACAAATCCCTGGAGGTTCCTCACACAGTGTCCCTTCTCAGATACAGCTTACCCAGCTCCATGTCACATGGT